>NC_092372.1:92966186-93078686 GCF_030028105.1 Mobula birostris | reverse complement strand
GAAATAGGCACTGATGAATCAGAAGTCCTTTCCCATCACCTCGTCTCGTCCCCTCAGTAAATACCCTCTAAATCTAAAAGCAAGTTAAATAACATGGTGGATGGATAAGAATGAAAGCACTTCAATGAAGACTGAGTTAATTGCCTAATATTGTTATAGTTGTCCCTCCTATAGTGTATATAGCTACATTCTTGCTCTGAGTCATTTGAAGTGCTTTCTCTGAACATTCAAAGTAAATTTATAATATTAATTATAGCTGCTTGACTTTCTGATCTACGGTGTGAATTGAAAAACAAAGGCTATTAAATGAGGTCCATTACACTCATTTCAACAGTTTTTAAACTCATTGCACAAAATATAAATGGAAGTGCACAGCAAGGTTCCTTCCTTCAAATGTATTAAACAAAAACATTGTACAACATGTATCATCAGCTGTGATAACATACCTGGCATAAAGTGGTCCCAAAGTTCATGGAGCGAGGCAAAGTTCCGAAGGAGCAGCAAGTCACAGCGATGAGAGCAAAGAGAAAATGAAAGGAAGGTTATTATAATGTGAGGAGCTAGTAACATGTCCAAACTATGCACCAATATTCAATTTTTTTTATCAATATTATATTGTTTTCTCAACATGTCTCAAAATTAAGGTGAAACGCATGCTTCGAAATTCTGAGTGAGTTCTCTGGCCGACATCAGAAGGTCCACCAGAGAATCAGCATTCAGATCCAAAGAAAGAAAGTTTCCCATTTCTCTGAGGTTCATGTCAAGCCATCATTGAATTTACTGCGGGATACTGAATATATTCTGTGGAAAGTCGCGGCCATTATTCCTAATCAGAATAACAGCCTAAAGCTAGATCCAAGTTGTAAGAAAGTTTAGCTCAAGCAATTCCCCAAATTTAATTACCCTCAAGCATTTTCATTAAAATACCATTACAGTGTAATTTTATTAATTCAGGGGTACATGTACATCAGTATAATACCAAAATACATTTGGATTCATTTGATATAGTATGCTGATATATGGTTTATGTGTTAACACTCTATCAAACACACTTCATGTGCAGGTCATGATTTTCCATCCATGATTTACTCTGTGCTAATTGGGCAAAAAGTTACATTTTAAAAGGTTACCTCTACTCGCTAGGGGCAAAAGGTTTGAAACTTGTTTCTTATGTACTGTATTTACTGCTTCATTTGTATGGCTGCAGAAAGGAGTCAAAACAAAATCCCAAATACGTATGGCAGCCATCCAGTCAATTCCTCTCTCATACAGCAAGGTTCACAAATGAAACCAATGTGGCTTTTAAAGCAAAAGATTTGTTAGTTGACATGACAGGAGCTGTACATTGAAATGGGTAGGGTAAGTTTGGGTGGTCACTTTCATATGGCTTCAGTACAATTAGCTTTGTCTAGTAACTGGGTAAAAATTAGTAAATAATCCGGTAAAAGCAATGCAGATTACAGAAATTAAAAGGGGTCACAACCACATAAGTGAAACTATCAAAATACTTCTAAGGGAATAAAAGCTTTCTGTTCCCCAGCTTGGCAAAGTAATAATTCCATTGTCTCTACAGCTCTTAAAATTTATTTAATAAAGCCCTCACCAACTTGTCCACTGTCTGGAATAGGAGTTACGGTTTCATTATAAGGTTAACTGAAAGATATGGTGTGACAATTAGCGACTATGTTTTCAATTTCACCCTGAGTTTGATGAAGATTATTTTCACTTTAACTGCAGGTGGGGACCTGATGCAAGAATCTGCCCTGTGCTGTATTACAGAAGCTGCCTTTCCCACACAGGAGCTCACCGAGAAGATGAAAATAAGGGACGTGTGAGTTATAGAGTGGTGCGGTGTCCCAATGTCTTTTCTGAACGTGTGAATATCTCCACCTTCTTGCTGTGTAAAACAAACCTTGCATAGGTAGCAGGGAGTGCAAGGTGAAAGGCTGTCCGTATTCCATAGAAACCATAGAAACTACAGCACAGAAACAGGCCTTTTGGCCCTTCTTGGCTGTGCCGAACCATTTTCTGCCTTGTCCCACTGACCTGCACATGGACCATATCCCTCCACACACCTCCCATCCATGTATCTGTCCAATTTATTCTTAAATGTTAAAAAAGAACCCGCATTTACCACCTCGTCTGGCAGCTCATTCCATACTCCCACCACTCTCTGTGTGAAGAAGCCCCCCCTAATGTTCCCTTTAAACTTTTCCTCCCTCACCCTTAACCCATGTTCTCTGGTTTTTTTCTCCTCTTGCCTCAGTGGAAAAAGCCTGCTTGCATTCACTCTATCTATACCCATCATAATTTTATATACCTCTATCAAATCTCCCCTCATTCTTCTACGCTCCAGGGAATAAAGTCCCAACCTATTCAATCTTTCTCTGTAACTGAGTTTCTCAAGTCCCGGCAACATCCTTGTAAACCTTCTCTGCACTCTTTCAACCTTATTTATATCCTTCCTGTAATTTGGTGACCAAAACTGAACACAATACTCCAGATTCGGCCTCACCAATGCCTTATACAACCTCATCATAACATTCCAGCTCTTATACTCAATACTTTGATTAATAAAGGCCAATGTACCAAAAGCTCTCTTTACAACCCTATCTACCTGTGACGCCACTTTTAGGGAATTTTGTATCTGTATTCCCAGATCCCTCTGTTCCACTGCACTCCTCAGTGCCTTACCATTAACCCTGTATGTTCTACGTTGGTTTGTCCTTCCAACGTGCAATACTTCACACTTGTCAGTAGTAAACTCCATCTACCATTTTTTAGCCCATTTTTCCAGCTGGTCCAAGTCCCTCTGCAGGCTCTGAAAACCTTCCTCACTTTCTGGCAGAAAAGTATGAATTTTCCACTTGATATTCCCTGACTCAGGAACTCCAATACAGGGAGCTGGATCAGGAAAGTGCACATCCTGATGGTAGACATCAAAATCTACATTTAACATTTGAGCTCCCGGTAGGCAGGCCATCCTAGCCGGAGCCTGAAAGTACGGAACTGTTCAGCCAGGCCAAGAGGTTGCTCTGCAAGTGAAGGAAATTTCAGGCCGTTGACACAAGAGGAGGGAATTACAGCGCAGTGCTGGAAGAGTATAAGTGGGCCATTTATATAGTTAGCTTAAACTGATCTGCCAATGTTTGATAGAATGCTGTAGGAAGCACTTACTATACACCTAAGCCGTGAGAAGCCTGGCCTAAAGGTATGGTGGAACAATGTAGCCAGACCGCTACCACATACCTTACCTTACTTATTTGTCCTTGTGAATGTTTGAGGAAGGATTGCGGATGAACTTTGTTAAGCGCATTCGTCTAACAGGTGTGTGTTCGGTGGGATAGGGCTTGGGTCCATGCACTCACTACAGATTCCATTAGGTGTGGATGAATCAGTGTAACACGGAGTAGCTCTATTCTACACCCAGCCTGTGCTGTGGTGGCCTTGGGTGTGAGATAGAACAAGGTAGAACCAAGTTTACATATGGCTATCAATCCAAATAAGAATTTGAGACCTTTGAGCAGAAGGTATACAATTTAGCACTGACACTATAGCAGAAACAATTGACTTGAATGGAGGTAAAAAGAAATTCCAGAGGACTTCCCATTTTAGATTATTTAATTAGTTCGGCATTTACACCTGAGTATGAATGGCAGAGAGGTACATTTCAAAGAAGAGGGATGAGAGATTCCATAGAAGACAATCAGGCAAGTTTGAGGAGTACATGAACAGAGAAATGATGGAGCAAGAAGCAATGCCACACATGGGCTGGGCCAGAGGTGGTGAGAGAGAAAATAAAGAGATCCAAGAGGGGCGGTAGCACTAGAGGGGGCAGAGGTACTAAGAAGCGGTTGACAGTTTGTAACTGAAGGAAGAGTTAGTTGCTGGTGAACTCAGCAGGCCAGGCAGCATCTCTAGGAAGAGGTATAGTCGATGTTTCAGGCCAAGAACCTTTGTCAGGACTAACTGAAAGAAGAGTTATAACTCTTCCTTCAGTTAGTCCTGACAAAGGGTCTCAGCAATGAAGAAAGGCTGAAGTTCTCAAAACATGTAAGTTTCAAACACAATTTTAAGCAAAGACTGAGATGTACTTTCCTCGTTTGCACAGACTTTGGATGGGGGAAGGGGGTAGATTTTAGCTTTCCCTCAATAGCTTCTTCCCTTCTGCCATTCGATTTCTAAATGGACATTGGTCCCGTAAACATTACCTCACTTTTTAAATATATATTATTTCTGATTTTTGCACAATTTTTAATCTATTGATTATACGTATACTGCAATTTATTTATTTATTTATTTATTATGTTTATTCTTTTTCTTCTTCTATATTACGTATTGCATTGAATTGCTGCTGCTAAGTTAACAAATTTCACGTCACATGCCGGTGATATTCTGATTCTGAATTACCAAGGTCAGAGCTGCAATTAAAAATCCATGCACTGCAAACCTAATCAGTCAATGGCTTCATCATTTCTGGTGTAACCACAGCTGGACTGGAGACCTATAGGTAACCTGTACCAGAGGGAGGGTTCGGTGATTGCAGGGTGCCTGCCTGTTACAATTTCATCGGTTATTAGCCTGAGTTAATCCTGCTGGAAGCTCCAGAGCTTGGGCACTCAAAATCATGTTTATTATTAGTGACAAATGACATGAAAGTCACTGCAAAGGCAGAGAAGTCTGCAGTATAGATGACAGAAATAAGTAAATAAAGAAATCATGAGCTAATATTTAAGGGTTCATGGACCATTCGGGAATCTGATGGTGGAGGAGAAGAAGCTGTTTGTGAACCATTGAGCAGAGGTTTTTCAGACCCTTGCACCTCCTCCCTGATGGTAGTAATGAGAAGAAGCATGCCCTGGATGGTCAGGGTACTTAATGAAGGATGCTGCACTGCCTCTTGGAGATGTTCTTGATGGTTGGGAGCAATGTTCCCTCTCATTTTTAGTAGTCAGTGTGTGCGTGAAAATCTTACGTTGTGCAAAATTTTTCCTGTGACAAAAGTATGTGCGCACTGAATGCACACATGGCGCAATTTTCTTCGCCGTCTGTAATGGTCCTACCCGTTATTTCATCATTTCTTTGCCGTCTGTAATGGTCCTACCCGTTATTTCATCATGGCCACACATTTTAATTCCACATCCCATTCCCATTCTGACATGTCTATCCACGGCCTCCTCTACTGTAAAGATGAAGCCACACTCAGATTGGAGGAACAACACCTTATATTCCGTCTGGGTAGTCTCCAACCTGATGGCATGAACATCGACTTCTCTAACTTCTGCTAATTCCCCCCCTCCCCCTCGTACCCCATCTGTTACTTATTTTTATACACACACTCTTTCTCTCACTCTTCTTTTTCTCCCTCTGTCCCTCTGAATATACCCCTTGCCCATCCTCTGGGTTCCCCCCCCCTTGTCTTTCTTCCCGGACCTCCTGTCCCATGATCCTCTCGTATCCCTTTTGCTTATCACCTGTCCAGCTCTTGGCTCTATCTCTCCCCCTCCTGTCTTCTCCTATCATTTTGGATCTCCCCCTCCCCCTCCAACTTTCAAATCCCTTACTCACTCTTCCTTCAGTTAGTCCCGACGAAGGGTCTCGGCCTGAAACGTCGACTGCACCTCTTCCTAGAGATGCTGCCTGGCCTGCTGCGTTCACCAGCAACTTTTATGTGTGTGGCACAGTTTACGTAGGTTTACAAAATATTTAACATAAAACTGCACAGAATAACGAAATAACACACATATTTAAGACACTCAGTTATGTTTTCTCTCTCCTGTCTTTGGCATTTACCCATTCTTTGTAAACTCTACCTAGACAAATAGAACTTTTAGATTATGAGAACACTCAGTCCTCTTTTATTGTCATTTAGAAATGCATACATGCATTAAGAAATGATACAACACTCACAACACACTGGCGGAACTCAGCAGGTCGGGCAGCATCCGTTGAAAAGATCGGTCGACGTTTCGGGCCGGAACCCTTCGTCAGGACTGTAGGGGGAAGGGGCAGAGACCCTATAAAGAAGGTGGGGGGAGGGTGGGAAAAAGAAGGCTGGTAGGTTCCAGGTGAAAAACCAGAAAGGGGAAAGATAAAGGGGTGGGGGAGGGGAAGCAGGGAGGTGATAGGCAGGAAAGGTGAATAAAGAATAGGGGAAAACACAATGGGTAGTAGAAGGAGGCAGAACCATGAGGGAGGTGGTAGGCAGCTGGGGGAGGGGGCAGAGTGACATTCCCTCCCCCTCCCTTCCCCTATCTCTATGTCACTCTGCCCCCTCCCCCAGCTGCCTACCACCTCCCTCTTGGTTCCGCCTCCTTCCACTACCCATTGTGCTTTCCCCTTTTCTTTCTTCACCTTTTCTGCCTATCACCTCCCTGCCTCGCCTCCCCCACCCCTTTATCTTTCCCCTTACTGGTTTTTCACCTGGAACCTACCAGCCTTCTCCTTCCCATCCTCCCCCCACCTTCCTTATAGGGCCTCTGCCCCTTCCCCCTACAGTCCTGACGACGACCGATCTTTTCCATGGATGCTGCCTGACCTGAGTTCCTCCAGCGTGTTGTGAGTATTGCTTTGACCCCAGCATCTGCAGATTATTTTGTGTTTAAGAAATGATACAATGTTTCTCCGGCATGATAGCACAGAAAACGAGACAGACCAAAGACTAACACTGACAAAACCACATAATTATAACATATATTTGCACCAGTGCAAAGCAATATCATAATTTGATGAAGAACAGTCCATAGGCAAATTCTATCCCATTGTTAACTTTTGATCCTCATTAACATATCCAAATGACATTCCCCTAAACAGTTTCTCAGCTTGACTTTGAGTTGATTCATTAGGCTAAAACCTCGCTCACAGTCCGCACTAGACACAAGAAAGGTTCCCCCAATGTCCATCAACTGTGCAAGGTCGCAAAACTGCTCATTCTGAGGTACAAATGCCACCATTTGAGCGAAGCTTGAAATCAGTTTGGATTTTTTTTTCAATAAAAACTTAGTAAGCTATTTACAGGATTTGAAACAGATCTTTGTAAACTTTACGATATGAACACTGTCCGCCAAAGATGGCTCCCGCCGTGATGCAGCTGTACAAACCGGAACAGGAAAGGTGAGGTGACATAAATTAGTGACGTGCATTGTGGTATTTGAAAAACCGACTCACTAGTTGGCAGAAACGTTTAGCTAAAAGATTATTTTCAATAAGTATAATTATTAATTACTACATTATCTTAGGTAACTAACCTTTTGTGCACACATTAATTTCCTTTGTGTGCTGGTTGAAAAACGTGTGTGCATGCACACGCGCACAGCTTAGAGGGAACATAGGTTGGGAGGTTGTGCCTGTGATGGAGCTGGTTGTGTTTATAAACCTCTCCAGCCTCTCACACTCGTGTGTATTGGAGACTCTTCACTTGGCTGATGTGGAACTAGTCAGAATGTTCTCCGTTCTACATCCACCCTCAGTGGCCACTTTATTAGACACCTCCTGTGCCGAATGAAGTGGCCACCCAGTGTATGTTGGTGGTCTTCTGCTGCTGTAGCCCATTCACTTTAATGTTTAACATGTTGTGCAGTCAGAGATGCTTTTCCGCACACCAGTAGCGTGCAGAAAATCTGTGGTTATTTGAATTATTGTCACCTTCCTGTCATCTTGAATCACTCTGGCCATTGTCCTCTGACCTCTCTCACCAACAAGGTGTTTCAACCACAGAACTATTGCCCACTGGATTTTTTATTTTGCTTTTCACACCACTCTCTGTAAACTCTAGAGACTGTTGTGCCTGAAAATCCCAGGAGATCAACAGTTTCTGAAATACTCAAACCACCCCGTCTGGCACCAACAAACATTCCACAGTCAAAGTCACTTAGATCACATTTCTTGCTCATTCTGATGCTTGGTCCAAACAACAACTGAACTTCTTATATGCATTGAGTTGCTGCCACATGACTGGCTGATTAGATATTTGCATTAATGAGCAGGAGTACCTGTTAAATTGACCACTCAGTGTATGTAAATTTGTAAGAGCCTTTGGTGACACATTGATTCTCCTCATGGTCCTAACGAAGAAGAGCCACTGGAGTGCCAACTTCATAATTGCACTGATGTGTTGGACCCAGGACAGATCCTCTGAGATGCTGATGCCCGGAATTTTCCACTGCAGACTTCCCAACAAGGACTGGTGAGTGTTGTCCTGACTTCCCCTTCCTGAAGCCCACATTCTATCTTGCTGACACTGAGTGCTAGTCTGTTATTGCAACACCACTCAAACAGCTGGGCCACTTTGCTTCTATAAGTCTCCTTTCTGAGCGTCACACTTCCCGAGGAGACAT
The DNA here is from genome assembly GCF_030028105.1 of Mobula birostris. NCBI lineage: Eukaryota > Metazoa > Chordata > Chondrichthyes > Myliobatiformes > Myliobatidae > Mobula > Mobula birostris. Next base: position 93,070,350 of record NC_092372.1, on the reverse strand, counting down.
TGGATTGTGTAGAGGAAGAGAGGGTCAGCACAGTTTGAGCGCCACAGTTCCCAAGAAGTTATTCGATTGTGCGTAGTTAGACACTTGGCAAGGTCCAATACAAAGAAGTCAGGTTAAAGCGGTCAGCCATTGTGGGAGTGGCTATTGTGTGAGTGTGCCAGTGTTAGAGTAGGAAGTGAGGATAGGGCTCATCAAGGCTTTGGTGAAGAGAGGTGTAGGCTGTATGGAGATTTTTTTGTGTTACTTATTCTTTCTTATTGTACCTTTAGAGTGGTGAGAATGCCAAGCAGGATAGTGGAATGCTCCTCTTGTAGGATGTGGGAAGGCAGGGAGACCTCCAGTGTCCCTGACGATTACAACTGGGAGAAGTGCATCCAGCATATTTCAACACATGCATGACAAATAAACTTTAACCTTGAATCTTGATGCCTTGCAGGATAAGGCAGTCTGCCTGACTGGAGCCTACCGAGAACCCTGATCACCCAGTCACCTTAGTTCCAAATTCCCCAAGTTCTGCAGCCTAAAGAGGCAAGGGCAGCAGGTGCATGGAAACATTGGCAACTGCAAGATCCCCTTCGTGTGTGCAACATCCTGACTGAGGAATACATTACCTCATTCTCACTAGATGAAATTTCTGATCAGCTACCTTATGGATTATGACAGGACATTCACTACGAGACAGGAACAGTGCAGGGCAGAAGATTATCATAACTTTCTCAAAGGCATTAACGATGGTCATAGCTGACCTTTCCAGTAAAGTCCAAACCTAAGAATAAATCAAATAAAGGGCCTAAACACATATTTAAGTAATCAATTTGTCCTGACCAGAATGGCCATAAAGGAATCTCACCAGATTTATACAACATGATCTAAATAACGGTGCTGACAGAATTTCCAAAAGGCTGCCATCACAAAGGTGCATATTTTAAAAGAGGCTTAATATGCAAAGTGACTTGGGGCCAAGACGAGTAAAGCTGACCACCCTCACCCCACACCCCCAATGCACTGGCAAGTAAAGATGTGGCCTGAATCAGAATCGGAATCATGTTTGGGCACAGGAGATTCTGCAGATGCTGCAGCAACAGGAAATACTGGAGGAGCTCAGCAGGTCCGGTAGCATCTAAGCAGCCGACATTTTTGGGCCGAGACCCTTCATGTGGACTCAGGAGCATGCTCAGTACAGCATCACACAGACGGTCTACACTTTGGATGCAACCGTGGTGAATTATCACGAGAATCATAAAATTCTGAATGCAACCGATGTCAATGGTATCGTTGACAATTCCATTCTGATGATTAACGGCACACAAGGCTGCGTGTTGGATGGAAATTATTTTTTATCATAGCAACAATTTTATGATACCTCAATATTTTGGGAAATACATCCAAACTATTCCAGAATGATAACCAAATTTATAAGCATAGAGGTAGCGAAAAGTTACTTGTTGAAACTCAGATCACTGTATCATTAAAATGGTGCTCCAACTAATCAATTACATAGTGAAAGGAGTTGAATGTTTCAGAGCTGGTCTTAACTGAAAGTACCCGAATATTCATTTGTACTTTATTCTCTGTCAAGTGCACAATGAAAACTGAATTATGAAGCGTGATTTCAGTTAAAATCATCTGGTTGCATGAGTTACACTGATCTAGAAACTGTTACTTTTCATGTGAAATTTATTACAGTTTAGGTAGTAGGCAATATACTTTTTTATATTTACAGCTCTTTGGTGACAAAAGCTCTGTTTAACTTTTGTTTACATCGAAATGGTTGGTTTGGAGTTACGTAGTGGGAAGGTGGGGAGGATACTACCTTTATATGGTTTTATCCTGGGTGCTTTTTCTTTATTGTTATGAATTGTATATTAGACATGTTTGTTTTGCACTGTATAAATCTCTTCTTTGCTGGTGTGTTTTTTTGTTGTATAAACTCATAATAAAATTAATAAAAAAAAAAGAAACTGTTACTATGTAGTGTGAAAAACAGCAATTATGTGCCTGTATTTATCATAATTGGCAAACAAAAAGTCTTCAAACATTCTGCACTTTGGTATTCTAACCTTGGCAGAAATTTAGTGGAAGTTCTATTTATGCAAATAGACTAGTTTTTGATGAATATTCACCTGAAGCTGTAGTGAATGAGTGGGGAAATTACCAGGCTCAACAATGGATTTTGCTCATAACCTTGAGATCTCCTAAAATGATGATGAATTTATGCAGGTTTTCATCATTAACTTGTATGGAAGGTTTATTGAGTGAATCAATTGCAGTCCCCAAATCAGAGAGCATCACTTTCAAAATGCTAAATTAATGGAAAATTTCAAGTCCGTTCATTCCAGGATGCTACTGATCCAGTTCTTCATACATAAGGTTTTATCTTGAAGCATGTTAGATGTTTGGATAAATCAAAATACTCCTTTTGTTTCAATTTACATTGAGCTTGGAGGGAAAAAGCAAACTGCTGGAGAAACAGCAGGTTGGGCAGCATCAGCAGAGGCGGAGAGACAGAAGTTTCAGACTGAGACCATGCATCAGCATGGCTCGGTCCCTTTGCCTCCGCCGATATTGTTCAACCCCTCAGTTCCTCCTGCAGGTTGTTGATTTTTTGGCTCCAGATTCCAGCATCTGCAGTGTCTAGTGCCTCAAGTTGGGAAGCAAAATCACTTGCAAGACTTGTATCTCTCTGTTTCAGATGCACTTTTAGCATGTTCTATTTAATTTGATAATGGTACTTTTGTTTTATTTCCATTCAGTTCAATATCCACAAGGAGGAAATCATCCAATCCACCTGCTCCAAGCATAAAGTTTCAGTGTAATGCATCTTCCATATCAACATTCTCCAATATCCTGAAAGAGCCGCTGGACTTAGTTATTGTGATAATTAAAATTCTGTGCTCTCTTTAAAGGGAACTCTTTTTTAATGCTGTAGTATCTTTACCAGTGTTGCCATTTGATCTTTGAAAGCTACACCTCTGACCTGACCAGTTAAAGCAAAGATCGTCATTGTGGGAAATCCACATCGCAGGCTGCAGCAGCCCAGCTGAAGAATCTCCACCATCCGACCTATGTGACAAGCTACAACAGCTGGGGCATTGAGCGTGCTCCCTTTAACAGTCACTTTTTATTCATCACCCTCAAGAACAAGGAAGATTGAAAGATGAGCAGCTGCTGGCAGGGTCCTACTCTTTCAAAAGAGGCAATTCTGATTGCTCACTTGATTACAAGAAGGCTCTTGAACCCAGAGTTACATCACAAGCAGCCTCTGTCCTGCAGGTTAATTTCATTGTCTGGTCAGTTCACCCCCTGCGCTTGCCCTGTCCATTTTGCCACAAGTCTCTAGTGCTGAGAGGAAATGCTCTCTATATTACCACTACACTGAGGGCCTGCTTCCAGAGATCTAAATGTCTCTCTCTGCTGCTTGCTGTCTGATTTGAATTACTGCTGTGAGCTACACAGCCCAATTTACCTTATCACCAAGAGTCACCACAGCCTTTGCTCAAACAACAGGAATTCTGCAGATGCTGGAAATTCAAGTAACACACATCAAAGTTGCTGGTGAACGCAGCAGGCCAGGCAGCATCTCTAGGAAGAGGTGCAGTCGACGTTTCAGGCCGAGACTCTTCGTCAGGACATGACGAAGGGTCTCGGCCTGAAACATCGACTGCACCTCTTCCTAGAGATGCTGCCTGGCCTGCTGCGTTCACCAGCAACTTTGATGTGTGTTACAGCCTTTGCTCACTGGTTCCTGTTTGAGAAGATTGATTCAAAGCTTGCATTGAACTGGGGCCCCGCTGAACTTTTTGTTCGGTTCCTTTGCACTTCTCCCTTTTACTGGACTTGCGATTGTCTTTGTCAACCCCACCTCCTTAAGCGTTCATCCTTTGCAGCAGGTTAAAAGGGTTTTGATGTCAGAGGTGCTCTAGTGGCTACTACCATTCTAGCAAATCTACCCTGCGCTCACTCACAACACGTTTCGGTAGTTAGATAAGTGGAAGTTGTGAATGTGAGTGACATTGGCCTGATTCTGCAGAAATGTAACGGCACAGTCCTATGAATAGTGAATGTCATTTGATAAGCCCCAGGCCATAGTCACTGGATCTGCAAATGATTAAAAGAGTTGATGTCTGAATGGCTCATATAATGTCCACTGTAAACTTCCACTCAAACGTGCTAAAAAAACCCAGACACTGGGAAATGCCTGCACCTCAGCATCAAAGGAGATGGTAATATATATTTCCTCTAGCTCTCAGTAGCTAGAATGTTGAAGACAAACCTATTTAAACGTGTCCCGATCCATGGCCTGAAATGCGTCTGAGTCTTACAGATATAATTTGACTCCCTGTTTTATTAAAGGTTAGCTTTATTTGTCACAGGTTTGTTGAAACATGCAGTGAAATGCATCACTTGTGTCAGATCAAATCAGCGAGGATTGCACTGGGCAAGTGTTGCCATGCCTCTGGCACCAACATAGCATGCCCACAGTTTACTAACCCTGAAGACCTCTCCCGCACATGTTCTACCAGTCTGTTGCCGCCAGGACAATCTTCTATGTGGTGGTGTGCTGGGGCAATGGCATCAACACAGGTGATGCCAACAGGCTCAATAAACTGATTAGAAAGGCTGGCTCTGTTATAGGACACACTGAAGGCTGTGGTAGAACAAAGGACCCTGCGGAAAATCCTGGCAATTCTGGACAATGTTTCTCACCCTCTGCATGCTACCTTGGCTCAACAGAGAAGCACTTTTAGTAATAGACCAAGACAGCTACACTGCTCCAAAGAGCGCTATATGAGGTTATTCTTACCCTCGGCCATTAGGCTCTATAATGAGTCAACATATAGCTGGGGAAGTGATGATCCTCTCCTGCTAGACTGTCTGAGGTAACTTATTTTTAATTTTTTCTTACTTTTGTCTAATATTTGTATATCTGGGCACTTGTAATGCTATTGTGACTCTGTAATTTCCATTGGGATCAATGAAGTGTCTACCTATCTAAACCTGTACGTCGTTGTAATGTGGAACATGCATCCAGGGGAAGCAGGGCACCCAAAGGTAACCCAGGTGGTCACAGGGAGAACATAAAAACTCCTTACAGACAATGGAAGGAATCAGATCCCAATCTTCCAGCCGCTGCTGGGATAACGTTGCCCTAAACATTATGCTCCTTTGCTGCCTGTAACTATCTTAGAGGAAGCCAAACAAAATAAGCAAGGATTAACTGTACACTGGTAACAATACAAAGGTTTACCTGATCTTCTGTTGCAAGTATATTTGGTATCAGGTAGAATCATCAATGAAATGCTATAACTATTGTTTTCCATTGTATTGTCTAATGGCCCATTTTACTTAGAAGGTCAAGAAAACTCCTAATATGTAGCAGGTTTTGACAAGGAGTAGAGGGGAAGTCAAATCAGGTATAAGAGAAAACAGTTTCTGATTTAAACATCATGTAATCACACCAGCTCAGATGTAACCCCTGTTTGCAGACATGAGATGACCACTGAAATAATTATTTGACTGCACAATGCTACAGGAAATGAAATGATATAGGTCTCTTGGAAAATGCTAAAGTAAAGTGGGCTTGTGCATTGTTCCTCAGCATTCAGTTTGGCATAGTACCGAAAGTTCAATGAGTAATTACTAATGTTGGCATCTAGCAGCTAGTTGAAATGGAGATAGGGAAATTATCATGGTTAGAAGGATGGTATCAAATAATGGGCTAAAATTGACTTCAATCTAGCTTTTGATTGGTGCTGTGATAATTACTCTTTTTAAAAATGTCGTTCTGAAGTACCATGTTGACACTGAATTAAACGCTAAAGATGTTGAATGAGCTTGAATTGACAACTTACATACGAACACAAAACAAATGATAGAAATTAAGTATTTCTTTGCAACTACAGGTTTTCACAATCTGCTTAAAATTCATAGGATGTGCAGTTTATGGTATGAATGGCAATAAGGTGACAGATTTTTCAAAGACTTTGTATTTGCTGAATTACAAGTCCATAGAGGGCATTGAGAATTTACAAATACCCCTTTGGAAGCAAAATTGAGAGACCAATTGGGTTTAAAACTGGACAGGTCTGTTAGCATAAAGAAAACTAAAGGAGAGTTGCATCTAAAAGTTGAACAAGCAAAGGGTTATGTAATAACTAGCAACAGACACCAGAAGTATCTGTTGTAAGATAAGGAGTTAAATGTTTGGTGTTTTAAGCGTGTTGTTGCTTTGATAGTCCCAGGAGAATGAACAGTAAACATCCCAATACAAACCAGATGTGTTGCTAAATGGGTGACAAATGAGTGATCATTCATGGCAAAAAATGCTGCCTTTCATAGATGTTCCGCATCTACGCTCAGTAAATGACAATTACTGTGGATGTTCAAAACGCTGATCAAATTCATGGCCGAGAGGAGCCCTGAACTGGTCTGAACTCCTACATTATCAATGACAAAGCCAGACTGTAGTTTGCTCGAGGCATGAGAACCAGTGTTTGTTAACACAAGTAGGACTGATGAAATAGTTAACATATGAGTCACAGCAGTCAAATGCTGAGCCTCGAAACTAAAGGCAATTTCCCTTTTGCTTTTTGTGCTAGCCTGACAGCAGAAATATTGGTAATTCCCCCCAAAATGACAGCAATTGAGTAATATAAGTAATAAGCAATAGAAGATGATAAACTCAAAGTGCCTGATTTAAGATATCTTACCAAATCCAGGCATTTACACTATAAACTCCATCGTGAAAATATACTACTCTGCAGCGAGATACGTACCTAGCAAATTTCACCACGTATGTCAGTGACAATAAACCTGATTCTGATTGCTCCTTTAACAAATTAACATGCTGCTTCCCAAGAGCACTATCAAAATGAAACATATGGAGTGACCAGGTGGCGTGTGTAGCAGAGCTGCTGCCGCACATCTCCAGTGACTTAGGTTCAATCCTGATTCGTGGTGTTGTCTGTCTTTGCAAATTCTCCCCATGATGCTCTATCAATTACTCCAAAAGACTGCACGTAGAGTAAATACTGAAAGGCTTTTATTAACAGTAAAATGGACCCACATCCATGCTGAATACCTGTCCTGGACTGAGGCAGGAGCAGTGACACAATTGCCTTTATTCAGGGATCTGTGGGAGGAGCCACAGGGGCAGTCAGCAGAGGGACGTGTCCAGACAGGTAACCCAGTTACAACCTATATACATGCTTTACCACACCCCATGATGACATGGATTCTCCTGAGGCATTCTGGTCCCCTCCCACAGTGCAAAGTTGTGCATGCAGGTGTGTTGACTGGCCACCAGAACTAACCACAGAATAGGTTTGATGAGACAATCAGAGGGGAGTTCATTGGAAGGCGGGGAATGGGGATGATTTGAGAACTAGCATGGACCAGATGAACCAAAATGGCCTCCCAAGAGGTACAGCTTGCACAGCAGGAGGAACTTAATGGTCTTTTAGGAGAAAAGAGCGATGGAGAGGTACAGGGATGGAATGCCAGAGCTGACTCCAGCAGCTGAAAACAAAGCTGCTCATGCCAGAGCAATTAAAGCTGGGTTGCTCAAGCATTGTAGGGCTGGGGTAGAGAATAGAAATGGCGGGGGGGGGGTATAATGAGCCCATTTGAAAACAAAGATGAAAATACTGCAGTCGTGGCAAGAGTTAACCAGGAATTGAACAAGCACAGATGTGGAGGCTGACTGGGACGCAGACAGATTTGGGACATGGTGGCAGACGTTTGATCAATCCAATTGACATGAGGTAGAAGAAAGAAAGAGAAAGATTAATTTGCCACGGGTACATCGAAACATTAACACATTCAGGGAAATGTGTTGATGGTCAACGACGGACACAGTTCGTGATGTTGCCGTGCCTCGGGCACTAATATAGTCTCCCCACAACTTACTCACCTGAACTCGTACAATGTGGGAGGAAGCCCATGTGGTCACAGGAAGAAGGAACAAGTCCTTACAGGCCGCAGTGGGAACTGAACCCTCATAGTGCTGTAAAGCATGAAGCTACCCACCATGCCACCCTGCCCCACCCTGTGCTACCGTGCTGTCCAAGAGGTAGAATTCTGGAAGCCAGGCTGAAACGTGTTAAGAAAGCGGAATGATAAGGCGTGGCTGTGCTCAGCCACGGCAGAGTCAGATGTCATACGCTGGTGGGAATAGTCATAGTGGCTATGTGAAGCTGTCTGACATCTCAGCTTGGACTCAAGTATGACCGCAATCTTTTGAACAGGGTGTTTTAGTGTTTTGGGACAGGTCTGCGGCTGGGGGGACCGAGTTTGTGGTGTTCCTCGAGACAGTGAATTCAGTCTTCCCAGTGTTCAGCCAGAAGAAAATTCTGACCAAGTATCGGAGAGGCCGGCTGTTTGGCTCCAGCATTCACAAGGAAACAATGCGTGTTTTCAGATGATATCACTATGTTACAAAGTGTGATGATGAGAGGCCAAGGGAAACTGCATCAACAGCAAGACAACAAACAGATACAGCCTCTCTCAATGAAATGGGGTCTATGTCCATAGGGGTAGCACATGGCCACAGCTAGCAGAACTGCGACCAGACAATTCCCACATTAGAGTTGCGTTTGATGCAGTTCCAACCGGACCTCCAGCCCCGGGGCTCCGGGCTTCTCCCACCTCCCAAAGATGTGTGGGTTGATAGATTAATGTGCCATTGTAAATGGATAGGTGAGTGGTTGAGCAGGGTGGTGGGCGGGGGGGATGTTATTGACAATGTGGGGAGAATAAATGGGATTAGTATCCGATTATTGTAAAAAAGTGCTTGAAGTTTGGCGTGGACTCTGAACAAAAGGACCAGGTTTCTTGTTATATAACACTATTCCCTCTACAGATTGAACATTTTGAAGTTAATTTAGATGGTTCTATTACTCTCATTGGATGGTGGGGTGGAGATATGTCTCTACAAAGGGAGGTGTAAGGCACCCCCTCCCTCTGATAGCCTGCAGGCCACCCTTTGGCAAGGTGGAGCACCTGCTTAGCCCCTCGGTCAGGGTCACAGTTTTAATTGCTCTGGCATGAGCAGCTTTGTTTTCAGGTTCCATAAAGCCATGGGAGAGGTCGTGGATGATCGTACGAGCAGCCGGTGCATATCACAAGCCCTAGTTATGTGACCACTGATGCCAGGCCGACAATCTCTGAGGAGTATCGATAATGGCTGGTGGGTCACCCGTCTTGTAAAGACACTGCCCAGAAGAAGGTAATGGCAAACCACTTCTGTAGCAAAATTTGCCGAGAACAATCATGGTCAAAAGGCCATGATTGCCCATGATATATGACAAGGCACATAATGATGATGTCATATGGCACGGCACATAATGATGATGTTATTTGGCACATCACATAGTGATGATGATTGCACTCATGGTGGTTGGCACTTCTGCAATAGCAATCTCACAAAATATGGCATGCTTCCAATTTGGGTTGATCAGCAGAAACCTATTTAACAGCATTTGGCATCTTATCACAAAAGATTATCACTTCATTATCTTGTTGAGACCATTTCTAACATAACAGAAGCACCAGGACTGGAAGCTCTCGGGCACTTTTGCTGGTGGGACAGAGCTTTTGCCTGTCAAAATCAGGCTCAGTGCTTCAGATTCAATGATCTCCACACAGCCCAGCAGAAAAACAGCATGCTATTATCAGCCACAGGTGGTGGGAGGTTAATGTGGAGAGTTTAATGTACTATACGAGTGAAACCATTGCATTAATCAGCTTCAGTTCTGACTGGCTAATTGGGATCGGAGATGTCTGAGGGTTTGTGGCTTCAACTGGTTCATAGGAATTCATGTTATTTGTTTTTTTAAATGGTTTCCCGTCTACTTCCATCTCTTCACCAGATATAAGACTGTTCTTACAAGTAACTAAGTTGCAAAGTGCACAGCTTTTCCTTCCAGACACTTATATGTACAAATACAACACTGTATCCCAGCAGGATACGTCAGAGACTATCCCTGGAGAACAAGTTCTTGCAATTCCCTTTACTTCAAGCAACACTAAAGATCACTGTTCTCTCCATCATTAACGCTCTCTCCTGCACTCAATATTCTAGAGGCACTCAAATATTTTTTAATTCTTTCTTTTTTATGTTTTATTCTTCCTCACTTTTCTTATAATAGTTGTATAATTGTGAGTCTGTGCACTTGTAATGCTACTGTGACACTAAAATTTCCTTTTTGGATCAATAAAGTATCTCTTAATCTCTAGGTATGTGGGGAACCAAATAGGACAGGTGAGGAAAGAACTTATGTTGAGAAACAATGAGTTAACATGGAGGTTTGAAGCCAGGCCTGAGGTGGTGATGATTGTAGATGTCCTAGGTGATGGGAACGATACCAACAAATTATCAGATACCATCTGCGTGGCCTCTCCAAACATGGAGGGACAGCAGGGACAGTTGTAGACTCTGCTTTCCACTATAAAGCAACAGGGAATGCTTGAAACACACCAGACCAATCTGAACAGTAATACCTTCAGGGATATCTGTAAAGCTTCATGCACATCAAGGGAAACCCTTGTAATTCACTCACCTCTGTGTCTGCACAGAATAGCCTGTAATCCTGGTGTGCCAATTGGACAGGTCATCATCAGTCAGATTAAGGATGGTACAGGGGGCATCTCAGAAGGACTGAAGGCACTTACTACTTTCCCAGTGCAGGTTTTAAAGGGCCATTGTCATTTAGTTTTTCCGTGAATCATTGTTAAGGTGATCTTGCTCTCGATGGAAATAGAGTTAAAGTTTAGTTTTCTCATCTATACTAAAGATATCATGGACCCAGACATGGAGGTGATGGCTTGCCGTGTGAAGAAAGGATTGACAAGTTTGAAAAGTCTGAGGTCCTCATCAAAACATATATATTGTATGATCTGAAAAATACCCTACGACCTGCTGGAATGAGCCACCCGCATGAATATTCACGTTCCGTTCATCTTCTGGGACACAATGGAGAGCAAGGGTGCTGTGGGCAAAGGCTTCAGGTCTGACCGTGGCAGTGAGCAGGGCTCCCGTGATCCACAACCAGTCTCTTGGCCGAGCAGTGCAGCTCTTTGCCCAGAAGGTGAGGAATTTCTGGACTGAGAGAGGTTGTTATTTAGTTTTATGATCTCTGATTATTCCCATCATTTCTTACTTCATTCAGATCATTTGCTAAAGAGGCCTCACCCTGAAAAATGGATGCTAACAAAAATAGCAATGGGCGTCAGTGGGAATACATGCCATGCCAGCACCCAATCAGAGCTGCACACTGTTCTCAAATGATTGGGGTACTTGAACAACAGAGTGTGCAGTGCTCTCTGTACCTGTCAGAAACCAGGTGACAGGTAATCTTTTGATTGGATTCATTGATGACAGGGCTGATGTAATTTGCCATTCTGACAAACAAGCCATCAGTCACATTGTGTCCTGTCAAACTGCAAAATGGTGTCTTGCCAGCTACAAAATCCTCACCAAGTCTCCGGCCACGCCTGATATAATCCTGAGGAAAAGAAATCGTGGGCAGTGGCTGTCTTAGCGGCTATCAGTAGTCACATTCAGCAGGCACCAGTCCTTGCTCCATATGGTTGAAACACTCTACTGTTGTTCCAAACCCTTGGGAGATTTCTCATGAGATACATTGAGGAAGTTTTTCCTCCTTTTGAACACCCTGTATGTTGGATAATGTCTCTCACTACCATTCTCTTCTCTGTATAACTATAGGGATAGCCGGCTGGTGTTCCTTGATTCTTATCCTTGTCCGGATTCCAAAAGTTGGCAGAGTACAAAATATCTGTGCTGATTTGGTTGTATGAAGTTTCAGAGTGTATAAACATATTTTCCAAATAACCCCTCAGTGCAACTTCTGTGAATCTTTGATTTGTAATTAAGCTTAACTGGGTTTGTAATAATTCTAAATCAGCTTTCCTTTTTACCCAATTACCCAAATAGAAAGATGAAATTACTCAGTAAACGTATGTGAAGTGAATTCATTGAAGAAAGATAACTCTGCTGCTGCCCCAGAGAAGTGAAGCAAATGAAAGGATTCAATAGATGTCAATAAAAGTGGGCCTTTAGAAAAATCATATAATTAGCATGAAAATCAAATCAATCGGCTTGGAATGGACCCACTTCAAATTAGAGCCCTAAACAATAAGCATTTCTTCTCTGAACAAGGCCCTGTGCTAAGTCAGACAACAAAGCAACTGTGCGGCTGCAGGATTTATTGACAAATTTGTCGTTTATCTCCTCAGCCTCATCCAGCGCTGCTGGTCTCCCACGTTGTTTTTAAGGAAGCTCAGGAACCCATGCATTTTCAGATTAAAACGTCAGGCTCCTAGGATATTGTTCTTGATGAGCTATTACCATTTTGAACTCGCCAAGCCGCCGGTGCTGAGAGGGCTGTTGCTTGTACGCTGCCTAAAGCACTTGGATTAAACAGAGAGGTCAAGAACTTCGCGTCAGGTTCTGAGGCCCTTGTTCTTTTAGTGAATTTTGCATTCCTGTTTCCAAACTTTTTTGCTTTCAGGAGTTAAGAACAACTCCACCGCATGACTTATCAATATCATCCTGTTGTTAAACTCCTGTAGCGAATGTAACATGCGAAGATCCCTTGAGGTTTTCTTGCTAACTCCACAGGATGAGGGCTAGCTGGGAGGCAAACCATTACTAATTGCTCTTCAGCTAACTGGCTCACCAGGTCACTTCAGAGGACATTTAATGTTCAGCTGTATTCAGATTAGGTAAGAACAGTGCACTGCAAACCAGATCGGCTTTCATGGCGATCCAACAGTCTCACAATTAATTGTGTTATCACTTAATTCCAGATTTATTTAATTACTTGAAATTAAATTCTCCAACTGTACTGATGGAATTAACACTCATCCTTTTGTTCTGAGAGGCTGGGCTTTTCAATCCCAGTCCAGTGACTGAACCCCTGTGCTACCATGAAGTGCTACCCTCTTGGATTGGAGTGTAACTAAAGGCAAAAATGCAGACACATTAGTACTCTAAGTATCAATTTTTGCTGCAAATTTGACTGGTTAGATTAGCGAAGCCTTTATCAGCAAGCAGCCTGCGGTTTCACTGCTAACCATCTGTTACTGTGTCAAAACAAAACTAGGACATGCCAAGTGTGGCTGCTGTGGTTGTTGGTCCTGACTGTTTTTCAAAGTTTTATTTTGACTTCAGATGATCAGTGCAGATAATCAGCTGTACCACCAACTTGACCCCAATGAGCCGCTGTAGATGCAACCCCCCCACCCCCCAGATGTAATTACATCACTTGGAATGTCATTGGGTGCCTGTGGCAGGACATCCACCATTAAGAGGGTGAAAAAGATGGAAACTTAATGCATCCTGGTGTCACCTCTGTGTTGAGTTAGTGAGCAAATAAGGTTGCTTGGACCCATCTGAGTTATTTTAACAGAATATAAAATGGAGAAAGTCATGTGACGTTGAACGTGAAGGGACAACTGGTGATATGAAGACTACCCTCTGAGCAAACAGTATTCAGTAAAAATTACGCAGAAATCAAATTATTGCTTCTGCCTGAATTGTTCTCAATTTGTTCTTGTCTTCATTAAAAGTTAAACATTTTATCCAATTTGTACAACCCCCAATTCTTGCACCAATCTTACATCTGATCTTATAATGTAAGGTGCAAAAATAACAGGGTTGTTATCATGGGTGACTTTAACTTCCCTAATATTGATTGGCACCTGATTAGTTCCAAGGGTTTAAATGGGGCAGAGTTTGTTAAGTGTGTCCAGGACTGATTCCTGTCACAGTATGTGGACAGGCCGACTAGGGGGAATGCCATACTAGATCTAGTACTTAGTAATGAACCGGATCAGGTCACAGATCTCTCAGTGGGTGAGCATCTGGGGGACAGTGACCACCGCTCCCTGGCCTTTAGCATTATCATGGAAAAGGATAGAATCAGAGGGGACAGGAAAATTTTTAATTGGGGAAGGGCAAATTATGAGGCTATAAGGCTAGAACTTGTGGGTGTGAATTGGGATGATGTTTTTGCAGGGAAATGTACTATGGACATGTGGTCAATGTTTAGAGATGTCTTGCAGGATGTTAGGGATAAATTTGTCCCGGTGAGGAAGATAAAGAATGGTAGGGTTAAAGAACCGTGGGTGACAAGTGAGGTGGAAAATCTAGTCAGATGGAAGAAGGCAGCATACATGAGGTTTAGGAAGCAAGGATCAGATGGGTCTATTGAGGAATATAGGGAAGCAAGAAAGGAGCTTAAGAAGGGGCTGAGAAGAGCAAGAAGGGGGCATGAGAAGGCCTTGGTGAGTAGGGTAAAGGAAAACCCCAAAGCATTCTTCAATTATGTGAAGAAAAAAAGGATGACAGGAGTGAAGGTAGGACCGGTTAGAGATAAAGGTGGGAAGATGTGCCTGGAGGCTGTGGAAGTGAGTGAGGTCCTCAATGAATACTTCTCTTCAATATTCACCAATGAGAGGGAACTTGATGATGGTGAGGACAATATGAGTGAGGTTGATGTTCTGGAGCATGTTAATATTAAGGGAGAGGAGGTGTTGGAGTTGTTAAAATACATTAGGACAGATAAGTCCCCAGGGCCTGACGGAATATTCCCCAGGCTGCTCCACGAGGCGAGGGAAGAGATTCCTAAGCCTCTGGCTAGGATCTTTATGTCCTCGTTGTCCACGGGAATGGTACTGGAGGATTGGAGGGAGGCGAATGTTATCCCCTTGTTCAAGAAAGGTAGTAGGGATAGTCCAGGTAATTATAGACCAGTGAGCCTCACGTCTGTGGTGGGAAGGCTGTTGGAAAAGATTCTTAGCGATAGGATCTATGGGCATTTAGAGAATCATGGTCTGATCAGGGACAGTCTGCATGGCTTTGTGAAGGGCAGATCATGTCTAACAAGCCTGATAGAGTTCTTTGAGGAGGTGACTAGGCATATAGGTGAGGGTAGTGCAGTGGATGTGATCTATATGGATTTTAGTAAGGCATTTGACAAAGTTCCACACGGTAGGCTTATTCAGAAAGTCAGAAGGCATGGGATCCAGGGAAGTTTGGCCAGGTGGATTCAGAATTGGCTTGCCTGCAGAAGGCAGAGGATCGTGGTGGAGGGAGTACATTCAGATTGGAGGGTTGTGACGAGTGGTGTCCCACAAGGATCTGTTCTGGGACCTCTACTTTTCGTGATTTTTATTAACGAACTGGATGTGGGGCTAAAAGAGTGGGTTGGCAAGTTTGCAGATAACACAAAGGTTGGTGGTGTTGTAGATAGTGTGGAGGATTGTCAAAGATTGCAGAGAGACATTGATAGGATGCAGAAGTGGGCTGAGAAGTGGCAGATGGAGTTCAACCCGGAGAAGTGTGAGGTGGTACACTTTGGAAGGACAAACTCCAAGGCAGAGTACAAAGTAAATGGCAGGATACTTGGTAGTGTGGAGGAGCAGAGGGATCTGGGGGTACATGTCCACAGATCCCTGAAAGTTGCCTCACAGGTGGATAGGGTAGTTAAGAAAGCTTATGCGGTGTTAGCTTTCATAAGTCGAGGGATAGAGTTTAAGAGTCGCGATGTAATGATGCAGCTCTATAAAACTCTGGTTAGGCCACACTTGGAGTACTGTGTCCAGTTCTGGTTGCCTCACTATAGATAGGATGTTGAAGCATTGGAAAGGGTACAGAGGAGATTTACCAGGATGCTGCCTGGTTCAGAGGGTATGCATTATGATCAGAGATTAAGGGAGCTAGGGCTTTACTCTTTGGAGAGAAGGAAGATGAGAGGAGACATGATAGAGGTTTACAAGATAATAAGAGGAATAGATAGAGTGGATAGCCAGCGCCTCTTCCCCAGGGCACCACTGCTCAATACAAGAGGACATGGCTTTAAGGTAAGGGGTGGGAAGTTCAAGGGGGATATTAGAGGAAGGTTTTTTACTCAGAGAGTGGTTGGTGCATGGAATGCACTGCCTGAGTCAGTGGTGGAGGCAGATACACTAGTGAAGTTTAAGAGACTACTAGACAGGTATATGGAGGAATTTAAGGTGGGGGCTTATATGGGAGGCAGGGTTTGAGGATCGGCACAACATTGTGGGCCAAAGGGCCTGTACTGTGCTGTACTATTCTATGTTTTATGTTCTAGTAGCTCATTGGGAGGCTGTTCAGCTCATCAGGCCCATGCTAGCCCCCAGGGGACCAACACTATTCGTCCTCTCCCTACTTCCCTGTGGATCTGCAGTTTATTCTCTCTCACATGTGCCACCAAAGCTCTTTGATTCCATTTGTTTTTAACATACTGATAAGTTACATTAAAGATATTCCTGAAGATCTTAACTCAAAAATCCTGTTTTGGATTGGTATTTTTTGATGATTTCTATCTCACCAAGGCCTTGTACAACTGCAGTAGTACCTCCCTGCTCCTGTACTCCAATCCTCTCGCTATAAATGCCAGCATACCATTTGCCTTTTTCACCGCCTGCTGTACCTGCATGCCCACTTTCAATGACTGGTGTATAATGACACCCAGGTCTCGTTGCACCTCCCCTTTTCCAAATCGGCCACCATTCAGATAATAATCTGTTTTCCTATTTTTGCCACCAAAGTGGACAACTTCACATTTATCCACATTAAATTGCATCTGCCATGAATTTGCCCACTCACCCAACCTATCCAAGTCACCCTGCATCCTCTTAGCATCCTCCTCACAGTTAACACTGCCACCCAGCTTCGTGTCATCCGCAAACTTGGAGATGCTGCATTTAATTCCCTCATCCAAGTCATTAATATATATTGTAAACAACTGGGGTCCCAGCACTGAGCCTTGCGGTACCCCACTAGTCACCGCCTGCCATTCTGAAAAGGTCCCGTTTATTCCCACTCTTTGCTTCCTGTCTGCTAACCAATTCTCCACCCACACCAATACCTTACCCCCAATACTGTGTGCTTTAAGTTTGCACACTAATCTCCTGTGTGGGACCTTGTCAAAAGCCTTTTGAAAATCCAAATATACCATATCCACTGGTTCTCCCCTATCCACTCTACTAGTTACATCCTCAAAAAATTCTATGAGATTCGTCAGACATGATTTTCCTTTCACAAATCCATGCTGACTTTGTCCGATCATTTCACTGTTTTCTAAATGTGCTGTTATCACATCCTTGATAACTGACTCCAGCAGTTTCCCCACCACCGACGTTAGGCTAACCGGTCTATAATTCCCCGGTTTCTCTCTCCCTCCTTTTTTAAAAAGTGGAGTTACATTAGCCACCCTCCAATCCTCAGGAACTAGTCCAGAATCTAACGAGTTTTGAAAAATTATCACTAATGCATCCACTATTTCTTGGGCTACTTCCTTAAGCACTCTAGGATGCAGACCATCTGGCCCTAGGGATTTATCGGCCTTCATTTCCTTCAATTTACCTAACATCACTTCCCTACTAACATGTATTTCGCTCAGTTCCTCCATCTCACTGGACCCTCTGTCCCCTACTATTTCTGGAAGATTATTTATGTCCTCCTTAGTGAAGACAGAACCAAAGTAATTATTCAATTGGTCTGCCATGTCCTTGCTCCCCATAATCAATTCACCTGTTTCTGTCTGCAGGGGACCTATATTTGTCTTTACCAGTCTTTTCCTTTTTACATATCTATAAAAGCTTTTACAGTCCGTTTTTATGTTCCCTGCCAGTTTTCTCTCATAATCTTTTTTCCCCTTCCTAATTAAGCCCTTTGTCCTCCTCTGCTGAACTCTGAATTTCTCCCAGCCCTCAGGTGAGCCACTTTCTCTGGCTAATTTGTATGCTTCTTCTTTGGAATTGATACTATCTCTAATTTCTCTTGTCAGCCACGGGTGCACTACCTTCCTTGATTTATTCTTTTGCCAAACTGGGATGAACAATTGTTGTAGTTCATCCATGCAACCTTTAAATGCTTGCCATTGCATATCCACCGTCAATCCTTTAAGTGTCATTTGCCAGTCTATCTTAGCTAATTCACGTCTCATACCTTCAAAGTTACCCCTCTTTAAGTTCAGAACCTTTGTTTCTGAATTAACTATGTCACTCTCCATATGGCCCTTGTGGCTACGGGGGTCAGGGGGTATGGAGGGAAGGCTGGGGCGGGGTTCTGAGTTGTATGATCAGCCATGATCATAATAAATGGCGGTGCAGGCTCGAAGGGCCGAATGGCCTACTCCTGCACCTATTTTCTATGTTTCTATGTTTCTATGTTTCTATCTCCTTGTACCACACTGGAATATGCCGTGTTCTCACTGTTACCATCAGGGAGGAGGTACAGAAGCCTGAAGGCACACACTCAGTGATTCGGGAACAGCTTCTTCCATCAGATTTCTGAATGGACAATGAATCCATGAACAATACCTCGTTACCTTTTTTGCACTACTTATTTAATTTAATTAATTGATATATATATTTACCGTAATTCACAGTTTTTATTCCAATGTACTGCTGCCTCATAACAAATTTCACAACATACACCGTTGATATTAAACCTGATTCTGATATTAATCAATGAATTTCACATTTGTATGTCTCATAGGCTTTTTAATTATTTTGACCAAAGTGCTCAGCTCACCTGATAGTAAAGTAAGAATGAATTCTAGGTTTTATTTTAGCTTGTGTAAGGGGTTTCTTCTTTTATGTTACTGCGAAGGCTAACAAAATGGCTTCTTTGTTAAGTTATAATAAAAATGGCTTTTCTGCAATAATAACTGTGATGTAAGGTGTTCTCTCTCTCTGCTTGTTTGGGTTATATTATTGATAAGAGGAAGGACGAACCAGTTTGGGTTATATTATTGATAAGAGGAAGAACAAACCAATTGGGATAGATGTTATTCTTTCATGTGTGTCTGTAAGCGATTGTTTTTCAGGCTTTGAGGGAGAAGGCTCGATGGGGGCAGAGAGAGGAGACGCGATGCTGTAAGCTGGCTGACAGGACGGACCCTGAGCAGGAGTCCGAGGCCCAGGGTCTTCGGCAAGGAGAGGAGATGAAGACAGACTTGTGTGGAGCGTCTGGTCGACCATTGTGGGTGGTCCCAGGTGGCAGGTCTAGGTGGTCGGAGGGGATCGAATGGCGAAAAGAAGACTCCATTACTTGAGCTCCAACTGTTGTGCACAAAGTGGTTGAACTTTGATAAGTTTGGTGCCTTTTACTTTCCTTTTATATTTTATCTCTATTAATTACATAGTTCCAGTAAGATCTATAAAGTGCAATTATTTAATCACATATGGTGTATTGTCTGTTTTTTGGTGGGGTGGGGTACATCACACAGCATCTACACAAGCGTGATTACCCAGTTTGGCGGGGCCGAAGGCTACTTCCCTAGATGACAGCGAGCTGAGCGAGCCTGAGGCTTACCGGGGGGCTACACTTGCAATTAAATTAACCAAAATTCCACATTTCCTTTCCTTTACTATGAGAAAAAATCTATCCAAGCTTGCTATTCAGCCTAAGGAACTGGAGGTTTATTCTGCATGTCATATATCATTCCAATATGCAAAGCAGACTTCTGCTTTCTCTGGAATGATTCAGAGCTTTATGTCAACACGATCAAGTCACCTCCAGCCAGTTGGCTACTGGGTGTAGCAGCAAACTGCTGTGCAATTTAACCATAACGATAATTTTTCAACTGTCTCCTACAGAGAGGTCACAAAGTTAGAAAGTGTGGGAAATCAGTGTCACATTAGTGTATAAAGGGAAATGATCTGAGAGAGGGATTCTGTAGGGGTTCAGGAGATGCTCAGGCAGAGTGATGCACTGAGTCTGACTTGTTTCGTACCTGATCTCAGTGCTTCAGTTTGTTAATGAATACAAAATTAACAAAAGGCTTCTGAATTCTTTGTCCCACTATTCTATATTCGTAGGTATCGCAAGAATCCTGCAAGCTATTTTAATCAAAATTAACAAGATCTCTTAAAAAATCACATCCTGTAGATAACAATTCAGAAAGGAATGCCTCGATAACACTGAATATTACAACACTAAATATATTTTTCCCATTTCATTTGGCTGCCACTGATATTTTAAGTATTAGTCACTAGTTCTCAAATATAAGGTCTAATCATTCACCTTGTTTTGTTTGAAATAGATTTTATCTTTCCAGTAATTTATTACCAATGGACAGTAAGTTATAATGTTTAATTGTCATATGTTAGTTTGTATTGTACTCTATCACAATTTGTCTCTGCAGATTGCCAGTGAGTTCACAAACATATGACTCTGGGAGGGCTTGTTAGAGAAGTGTTGGCAGGAAAGGAAGCTAAAAATATAAGATGTTCACAGGAACAGATGCGACAAGGAACTCAGAGGAGTATTTAGGATGTGGAACTTGTTGGCAAAGAGAACCCTTGAACTGAAATATCATGAATGGATTTTTGGGATAGATAAATACATGGGAGAGAAAGAAATTGAGTAATTTGAGCAAAGTTGTTGAATGACAGAAGTTGGAGTGGAGGCTGGCGTGCATAGATTTGATGGACAGAATGGCCTGTTTCTGTAACTTATATATTTATTGGTGCTGGGTACTAAGGTAGTTACATTTCCCATCAAGTAAGCTTATGTGAGAACCCTCAGTGCTGGTACTCACAAAACTTCTAAAAGCAAATGAATTAGTTTTGTTTACACACACACGAACACACCATGCTGCGAGGAACATTGCATACCATCTTTTGGGGTGATAGGAGAATTGAGGGAAGGGGAGTGGTTACATTTTCTCCTGGCTTTCTCCCCTCAACATTATCAAACACTCTGCTTAGGTGCATTAATGGCATTTCTGTGAAATAATAGCAGCTGGGAAGCAAAGGAAAGCCCTGGACTGAATCTTGAACACATAACCTTTTGGAAAGATGACAAATGGTTTATATATTGAGACACTATTGAGTCCTGATGCAGGGTCTCAACCCAGAACACTGACTGCTTATTCATTTCCCCAGATGCTGCCTGATCTGCTGAGTTCCTCCAGCACTTTTGTGTGTGTTACTCTGGATTTCCAGCATCTGCAGAATCTCTTGTGCAAATGATTCATATAGCCAGAGGAGGACAGCATGTCATCTTATCAGCAATTTCTGCCTTGTGTGTTTAGAAATGTTTGCCTGCAACCAGGTAAACAAGACAGGTGAATTTGAGAGATGAGAGAACTTTGCAATGTTACCGGATACTTTGCTTAGTAACAGAAGAATTTCAATGCATTCCTTCAACTAATAGAAAAGGGCTGTAACTCGATGGGTGCTGGCTTTCGACTGAGATATTAAGGTGAAGTCCTACTCAGATGGAAATGAATCTCATGGTAGATTAGCAGAAGGTTGACTGGCTAACTTTCTTTCCACCAAAAATACAATTTAATTGCCCTTGTACCCGGGACTAAGCTGTGTGTAAATTGGCTGCTATGTTTTAAAAAAACAACTCAAACTGCTATTAAACTCCCTAAGGGTATTAAAATACAACAACTTTCTCCAACGATGAAAGAATTGCATGAAATATATTTTAAAAAATAAAAGTGTGTGTTTTTCGTTCTTTTTCTTATACAAAGTTCTTTAAATTACTTGAGAGAGAAGTCAAAGTCCAACATCTGACTGAGCAATGATTACCGACACTGGAGCCGATATCCTGCTTCCATTCATCAGAGCTTCCTGGTGGCACACACAGCATTTGGTAAGATGCCAAACATTTCTCAATGACCATCATTAATTTTGAAGTTGCCGAAATGCAGCAACTAGATCTGAGGCTGCCAGCTGCCTCTGTACCTCATAATAAGTATATCTGATACTGCTGGAGTCAAGGCACTTCACACTGGGTACTCAATTAACAACTGAAATCTGTCTCAACCCAAACATTTTGGCAGACTTCCTGGATAGCTCCAATATTTGGGATAATAACAGCACCGTCTTCATAAATCAGAAATTTAGTAACATGCTATTAGGAGTCCGTCTGTACATTTAAATAAAACTCACTCCATCTCTTCTGCGACCAGTGCATTTTACTTCCTTCATATCAATATTAACCCAGGTCAAACATGCACCAGGAAATGGTGAGGAGGAATTGACAACTGGCATTATTAGATATCCAAATGGACAAAATGCTTTATTTCTGTTTACACTGAAAAGTATGACAGTCTTTGGACAACACTTTGTCACAATAATAATTACCATCTTGTAGAGCACAATCAAAAGTATCAGTTGATTAGCTAAACATGGAAAATATCTGGTTATAGCTGGTCAGGATGTGCCAATGATGGTGACACTTTCACGATAGCGCGGTTAGAGAGACAAACAGATATTCCTTGGGAGGACAGTGTCATATCTTTGGTCTCCATAGTGATCTCTGGGACTGCTGAATTCTGGGCGTTCGCGTGTTCGTAGGGCACATCAACTGCAGCAGAAATGCATTCGGCCATAGGCCTGTAATCATAAAGCCCGGCATAATCTTTACTTCACTGATAATCCAGAAACTATCTGATTGCAGAGCGTTCAAAAGTGTTCTAGGAACAATGACTACAGTACCAACCTTGCGAAGCTGCAAGTCAGGACCGCATGCATGCAAAACAAGGGACAGAGCTGAGTGATCCCACAATCAAGCAATCAGCTGCCACTTCTGTACTGGTTGAAAATGGTGGTGAACAGTTACACAGCTAAAAGGAGGAAGCTCTCAAGCATCCCAGAAAGTTGGCAAAAACTTTCAACCCTAAGCTTTGGATGGTTGATCCATATTGAAGTCTAGCTGAAATTGCACCTGAATCTAAACCACCCATACTGATTCATTCAACCTGCATCAATAGCATGGAGCAGGCTAGCACCATCCAGGCTGCAGGACTGAGCTCTTGTGTTCAGGTGTAGCCGGGCCGCCAGCCAAGCTGCACAATAACAGCTACAGCAGAAGATTCCACGGAATAAAATGAAAAATAGCCCAAAATGCTGAGTCCAAGAAAAGCAGGACAAATCTGACCCGAGTCAACCTTGTGAAAAAAAGACAGTTGTAATAGTTGGAGAGCAGTTATCCCATTCCCAGCAGACAGCTGCAGGACCCCAGCAGACAACTGCAGGAGCCCAGCGGACAACTGCAGGATCCCAGTAGACAACTGCAGGATCCCAGTAGACAACTCCAGGATCCCAGTAGACAGCTGCAGGACCCCAGCAGACAACTGCAGGATCCCAGTAGACAGTTGCAGGACCCCAGCAGTTAACTGCAGGATCCCAGTAGACAGCTGCAGACCCCAGCAGACAACTGCAGGACCCCAGTAGACAGCTTTAGAACAACTGTAGGGTCCCAGCAGACAGCTGTAAGAGTCCTTCAGGCAGCCGGCTCCTGGAGCTAGGTGACACCAGAGGAGAGCATCCATGAACAAGGCGATGGTGAATAAATGCTGCTGGATTGCATTGTCAATGACACCTTCCATCACCTCACTAACTGAGAGTTAGCCAAGGACGGTAATTAGCTAGGAGAGGACTGTCCGGCTTTTCGAAAGTCCAACTACCTTCAGCTGTTTCAATGAATGCCTCCCATCCTTGAAAATTTCATAGGTGTGGTCTTTCCATTCACAGCAACTCAGGTAATGCACCAGCACACATATAGTATGACTTGGGCAGCATTCAGGATTGGAGTGAGATGTTGAAAGTACCGTTCAGAGTCAGTCAAGGTTGAGTTTATTATCACAGGCACAAGTACAGAGATGTACAGGTGCTTCTTTCCAGCAGCAACACAGGTACATGCTCACACAAATTATACTTAAGTTAAACACAACTTTTACAAGGAAAAACACAATTATAGCAACAACAAAAAGAAACAAAGTCCATTTTGGTACAAAGTGATTGAAGTAGTCAGATGTTGCTAAACTCTAGTGATTCAGGTTGTGCTGGTTGGCTCAGGAACCAGATGGTTGAAGGGAAATAAAGAAGAGCTATCCTAATCACCTCCCTTCATTCACCAATGGTCTCACCATCATTGGATCCCCAACTACCAGCATTCTGGAGCTCACCATCATCCGGTCATGTCAGTATTGTGACTATAAGGGTAAGCCAGAGGAACAGTAGGTGTCATGAGGCTAGTTCTCTCCTTCCATCAAGGCAGCAGCTTAAGCTCTACTGTAGCAACTTGCCGCACCTTCTCCAGGTCCATCCCTTGAACCTGTAACTTCTGCCACCTAAAAAGGACAAGGGCAGGAGCACAAGGGAATGCCACCACCTCCCAATCACTCAGCACCCTCACTTGGAAATATGTTATCACTTCATCAAACCTGGCTCCCTAGCGGCAGCACAGCAGGACAGCATTGATTCAAAAAGGTTAGTCACTGTCTTAGAACAAAGAACATCAGAGCACAGTACAAGCCCTGCAGCCTATAATATTCTGTCAAACTTTTGACCTGTTCTAAGGTCAATCAAACTCATCATGGTAGATGTGCAGAACACCCTGTCAGGGGTGGTGGTAGAGGCATTTAAGAAACTCTTAGATAAACACATTGATGGATGGTCTGTTTTTCTGTCAATTCTGTGTCTATCTAAGAGTTTCAGAAAAGCCCCTAACGTTCTGCCTCTTCCACCAACCCTAGCAAGGTGTTCTGCAAATCTATCACTCTCTGTATGAAAAACTTACCTCTGACATCTCTCGTGCTTCTCTCCAATCACTTTAAATGTATGCCCCTTCGTATTATAAATAGATGCCCTCTTGTATTGTCCCCTTATATAATTAAGGATGGTTAGCAATATCTATATCCCATGATGTGCCATTCTGGGTCACCCAAAACATATCACAAAATGGTGTAATTCAAAGTTATGGCTTAATGAAACAAAAATGTGTACTAAAAGGTGAGAATAGGTGGAAATTATCAGGTCAGAACAATGATTACAATTTCTGGCACACTATAGTTAATGGTTCACTGATATGTATTTAGTCAGCCGGCACTGATCCAATACATTGTAGATGAGAAATCTTACTTTTGTAGGTCTGAAAAATAATCATATCCTTGGTATTGGAATAGTACGAATAATGCATTCTTGATGCAATTGGTTCCTCTGGGAACATCCTAGCAATTGCTCTGGTTGGACTGCAGTGATGACTTTAAGGAAGAATTAAACCCACAGGTCTCGAAGGTCTTTTGGATAGGTGTCTTATTTTCAATCAACGTGTGGCTAGCTCACCATCAAGCAAATCCATTGTATTTATTGATCAGAGTGGTGTCAAGGGTTTGAATGAGCCACCTTGTCACAGAGAGGAAGAATGGAGAGAATCAAGAATCAAGGGATCTGAGGCAGAGGAATTATTTTAGTTAGGCATTTGATTACTAGTTTAATTAGTTCAATGCAACTTTGTGGACTGTTCTCAGTCCTGTGTTCTGAGAGAAGTCAAAAATTCAATTTCAACAACTTGATCTATTCCAGGACCAGAAATGTTTCTAATTCTGCATTTAGTGCTCAGTGGAGGTTTATCAAATGGAAAGGGAAAATACTTTAGAGGCTTTATTACAAACTCACGTAAGGTATGGGTATGAATATTAAATAAATGGCAAACTCATGGAGCATCATATGCATCATGTATCTTGTCAAGGCCAACGGTGAATAATAAACCTTTGTTATACAAAATCCATTCAGATTAAGTATTTCTTTACACCTGATAATTTAAGTTAAGGTTAAAGTAAAACTTTGTCAGAATATTACTTTCACCTCAACAAAACAGAGTATTTATTTTTTTCCTGGAAAACTATATTACCTTCAAAATTATTTCGAAGTTCATATTTTGTGTTACTGACTTGGTAACAACGCTTTATTACAATGTCAGTTTTTCCCTCTCCATTTCTCTGGCAGCAGAGACTGACTTTTAATGGGAGTAACTTCAACCTAACAACACAGCATCTCTACTGAGAGACGGAAGAATTCACATCATCCACTCATACTGTGGACTACCTGAAGGCCAGGTGTAATCGGACAGGATGGAAAACAAATGACCTGTTAATTTCCCACCCAGTGGGTTGGATTGAAGTCATCTACTAGGCTCCAGCCAGCAAAGCATCAGTCCACAACACACATAGAAGTTGCTGGTGAACAAACAGGCCAGGCAGCATCTCTAGGAAGAGGTACAGTCAACATTTCGGGCCGAGACCCTTCGTCAGGACTAACTGAAAGAGCTAGTAAGAGATTTGGAAGTGGGAGGGGGAGGGGGAGATCTGAAATGATAGGAGAAGACAGGAGGGGGAGGGATGGAGCCAAGAGCTGGGCAATTGATTGGCAAAGGAGATATGAGAGGATCATGGGACAGGAGGCCTAGGGAGAAAGAAGAGGGGAAGGGGGGGAAGCCCAGAGGATGGGCAAGGGGTATAGTGAGAGGGACAGAGGGAGAAAAAGGAGAGAGAGAGATAAAGAACGTGTGTATATAAATCAATCAATCAATCAATCACAGATGGGGTACGAGGGGGAGGTGGGGCATTAGCAGAAGTTTGAGAAGTCAGTGTTCATGCCATCAGGTTGGAGGCTACCCAGATGGAATATAAGGTGTTGTTCCTCCAACCTGAGTGTGGCTTTATCTTTACAGTAGAGGAGGCTGTGGATAGACATATCAGAATGGGAATGGGATATGGAATTAAAATGTGTGGCCACTGGGAGATCCTGCTTTCTCTGGCGGACAGAGCGTAGGTGTTCAGCAAAACGATCTCCCAGTCTGCGTCGGGTCTCGCCAATATATAGAAGGCCACATTGGGAGCACCGGATGCAGTATATCACCCCAGTCGACTCACAGGTGAAGTGTCACCTCACCTGGAAGGACTATCTGGGGCCCTGAATGGTGGTAAGGGAGGAAGTGTAAGGGCATGTGTAGCACTTGTTCCGCTTACAAGGATAAGTGCCAGGAGGGAGATTGGTGGGGAGGGATAGGGGGGATGAATGGACAAGGCAGTCGCATAGGGAGCGATCCCTGTGGAAAGCGGGGTGGGGGGGGGAGGGAAAGATGTGCTTAGTGGTGGGATCCCATTGGAATTTTACAGTAGAGGAGGCCGTGGATAGACATATCAGAATGGGAATGGAACACAGAATTAAAACGTGTGGCCACTGGGAGATCCTGCTTTCTCTTTTTTCAGTAGAGGAGGCCGTGGATAGACATATCATTTTTACAGTAGAGGAGGCCGTTAATGCCCCACCTCCCCCTCGTACCCCATCCGTTATTTATTTATATACACACATTCTTTTTCTCTCTCTCCTTTTTCTCCCTCTGTCCCTCTGACTATACTCCTTGTCCATCCTCTGGGCTTCCCCCGCCTTCCCCTCTTCTTTCTCCCTCGGCCTCCTGTCCCATGATCCTCTCATATCCCTTTTGCCAATTAACTGTCTTGCTCTTGGCTCCATCCTTCCCCCTCCTGTCTTCTCCTATCATTTTGGATCTCCCCATCCCCCTCCCACTTTCAAATCTCTTACTAGCTCTTCTTTCAGTTAGTCCTGACGAAGGGTCTCGGCCCAAAATATTGACTGTACCTCTTCCTATAGATGCTGCTTGGCCTGCTGCATTCACCAGCAACTTTTATGTGTGTTGCTTGAAATTCCAGCATCTGCAGATTTCCTCGTTTTTGCGTTTTTAAGCATCAGTCCACAGCTTGTTTCCTTTCAGTGTGTGGCTGAGTCTTCCAGCTCTTGGCTGATATGGTTTATAGGATCAACTGGAAGCTGTCAATAACAAATTTCACCCTCATTATAACTTTTTTTTTGCTTGTCATAGGGTCTTTCAAATTTCCAAATCCAGAGATCTCTTCTGTGTTGGAATGACGTCAGGCTATTTATTGTTGCAAGAACTACACAAAGCCTCCCAAAAGTAAGGATATAGTTCTTGTTCACACTCGTTACAGCCTGTTACATCACTGGTGTTTAGGGCAGCAATGGAAGTCCTCCATCTCTGCTGTCCTTGGCCATCTTCACTATTGTGTTCAGGGTCCTCACTTCTGCCTCTACAGTACAGCACCGAGTTGTCTTTGGTTTCCTGTGTTTCCTCCGTCCTTCAGGGGGTCCAGTGAAGGAGTCGTCTCATCACACGACTAATCTATCTCCAGTGTTTCCTCATGACGATGGTGCCCACGTCCACTTGATGACACTGAAGGAATAGGGTGCGTTTGGAGATCTTTCTTGGCCAGAAAACGCGAAGGATCTTCTGGAGGATCATGATGAGGAACGACAGCATTAAATGCATACATATCCTTTGTGCCTCCAAGAAATAGCTCCCCATGTACACAACGTTGTATTGAGTGGACCATTCACAGGCTTTGCTATAAGGAAACAATTTAAGTGTCATGTGTATTCAAAGTTTATGCCCAGCTCAACATCGATCCTGCTAAGTACCACACTTTCAGAGTTAACAATCAAACTAAATGCTGAAATCTAATTAATAGCTGGTACTGAACCTCTAGAGATACTAAATTCCATCACCCTGTACAACGTCCTTCATTATTTTTGAGGGGAACAAGGAAATTACCTGAAGAAGCTTAAAATCAAATGCAAAGGAACATTGTCAATAAGACGTACCATTACTTATTGAACTGTGAAGAAACACTTGGTGTTTTTTTGTGAACTGGAACTCCAAAAAAAATCTCATTGCCAGACTTCTAACTTAAATAAAATGTTTTGCTGCCACGCTGTTGAATTCAGAAGATTAATTTTAGTTTGCTGATGGAGGTTCATGTTGCTCAAGCTGATCTTCTTCCACATCACAAATTAACACCCTTGAAAATATTGCAGTCTCTTCCAGCCAAGTCCAGCTGCTCCTCATTCAATCCATTTATTTAAAAGTTCTCAGATGTCTTGACCTTGAAACCTTGTCTTCAAAAGTCAGAATGCTCCTTTTATCTGAATAAGACAGCCCGCCACTGAAACGATGAAAGAGGACAAAACTTTCTTTAAGCTGTCTCCAATGTGGCTGAGTTATTGGTGACTGAATAGTGTCAGTTCATGTGAAGAGATAGTTTCCGGCCTTCAGTGGGTTTCCGGTGGGTGAGGAGCACATGTGCCTGTGCAGATTTCAGGGGACACAAAATCTAAGACCTCGCCTTTTGCCACAGGGGTGGCAGCCAACTAATAAGGAGGAGTGGAGGTTTGGCCAATTGAAAGCCATTGGCTAGCTCGTAAAGCTATGGAGAGGAAATTCAAAACTTTCTCACAGTGAGGCCAGCATTACGGAAGAGGAGGTGGTGACTCTTTGTGGAGTTCTTGACCCCATTAATAAAGGACTTTGACTTCAGGGCCTTTTGTCCACTGAGCTTCTTCTAACCTGTGCTGAGATGAATGCAGTGTTTAAAAGACAGAACTACACAACAGCTATTGAGATTCTACACTTAGGGATGTATGATTTCATCATCAGAGTCAAAGAATGACCACAGTGAACCAGGAAAATCCTCTCATGGGATGAGTGGGAGGCATTCAAAGAAGAATGTAATGGTGTGCAAGTCAAAGGGAGAACATCAATAGGTGTAGGCAGTTAAATGAGAAGGCAAACAAACTGCAGGAAAGAGCATGCAAAAAAAAACTGAAATTAGATCTCAGCAACTGGAAGATGTAAAAAGAAAATCAGAAAAGGGATTAAATGGGCAAGACTGTGGGAGAAAAAGGGACTCTGGAACAAAGCGTACAATCACAGCAACATCAAAGCAAAACAGAGTTCTCGAAAAGTGAAAAAGATGGTATTATGAACAGTGCGAAAACTTTTACACCAGTAAATCAAATCGCTAACATTGCTGAATTAATCCATTTGCACTTAAAGAACAGCACGGCTAGCAAAGTTGCCTAGTGACCTGAGATTGATCCCGAGCTCCCGTGGGGGCCATTTGCATGCTGTCCTTGTTATTGTGTGGGTTTCTTCCGGGTACTATAGTCTTCTCAGAAATCTCCACGTGAAGTCACGGTAAATTGTCCCTAGTGTGTAGATAGAAAGTAAAATCTGAAGTAGTTGAAGGGAACGTGTGAGAGAACAAAGTGGGATTAGCAGAGACTTAATGTAAATGGGTGCTCAATGATAAGCGGAGACTTGATGGTCTAAATGACCTGATCGACTCTAAGAGTTAGTAACTGCCTTGACCACCTTCTTATCAGTGCAGCACAACACTGTGCACCTGTTAACATTCACCACTGCAAAGAGGAAACAACGGATATTTTGTGTGATTATTTTGCACTAGGGAAAGGAGAATGGATCCGAGGATTCACCAAAATTGGCATAAATAGAGCAGGGTCCAGATTATGCCTTTAAATGTTTGTGACTCTAAATTGCACTCCTGACAGTTATCTATCTCAATGAAAAAAGTCTGAGACTTCCACATAGACAATTGCTTTGCTCCTGACCCTGGTACACTGTTGAACTCCATCTTGCTGAGAATCCCCAGGATTTAAGTGAGGGAAGTCTTGTCATGGTAGAGCAAGTGTGGGATGCAGAACTCCACATAGTTTAAAATCTGAATGAGCACTGCACAGCTATGGATAAGAAAGCAAAGTGAAGACCAGTTCTTTTTGTTTTGGTTATTTCAGTTTAATTTGATAGGTTTCAAATATTTATATGTTTTAGGTGCTTTTGAAATATTTAATTTTTAATCATTTCACACTACCATTATTTAGTTAATGATTCAATGAGAAAGTTGTTTTTTAGTATTTTGACAGATGGCCAAGCAGGGGTTGGGACTTTCCTGGCTATCAAAGCATTTGGCGTCTCTATAGGTTGAGACTTCTTCCCTGTGATACTGGAGACTTTTGACACCCAGGTCGTGCTGCTGAACTCAAGGGGACTTTGGATTATCAAGATAGACCCTCCGTATCTGGACCCGATCAGTACAAGTGCGAGAAGAACGTGGGCAGTGATTAGGGTTAGAGAGTCTGCACTGGCAAAATCTGGCCCAAAATTCATGGAGAAAATAATAATGCTAATGATATGTCTTCAGCTGTGGACTGCTTTCATTTAAGGTTGTAATGGGAGTAGTTGATAACATCACGAGATGTCAGAAACCATCATCAATTGCACACTTTAGACTGAAAAATTAAACATGCCACACTACTATTTAAAAGGGAAACCTGGGAATTATAGACCAATTAGTTTAACATCTGTTGCTGGGCTTCACTGGAATCTGTAATTAAAGACAGAATAAGTGAGCATTTTCTGGTGATTAGAGAGAAGCTTGTTTAAAAGGTTGGTCATGTCAGATGCACCAGACTGAATTTTTTTGAAGGAACAACCAATAGAAGTGGAGCGAACTTCAAGAAATATTGTTTGTATTGACTTCTAGGACGTATCTGAAAGTTAGTCAAGTTGAGAAAATTGATGGCAAATTGTGGACCAGATTAGTGCATTGACTGAAGAGGCAGCAGGATAGCGGGCAAATGCTCAGATGAACAGGATGTGTTCCACGGGGATTTCGGTTCAGGTCCCCCTTGTTTATTATATTAGTTACAACTCAACTGATGACTCAGAAGGTCACATAGTCAAATTACAAATGACTCAAAAGTAGATAGCATTGAGGAAAGCATAGGTTAAAATTAAGTACAAAAGATTCATAGATTCAGCAAATGAATTTCAATGTAGACCAATGCAAAGTCCAATTTAAATTTTAAATAGAATCAGGTATCTTTTAAATTGTGAACAGCCACAATCAATGGAAAACGGCAAATCTCATTCTAAAGGCTTGAGTGAGAAACCTCAGCTGGGGCACCAATAAAATACTGAGGAAATGCTGGCCTTCGTGTGAGACAATAATCGGTGGACTGCCAGATCTCTCAAGTAAATCTGATAAGTTCCATGGTACAACACTGAAAATGAACACAGGGGGTCTCGCACTACGCCGGCTGATACTTCCTGTACTCAATCACGATAATTAAATATTTCTTTAGCTTTGAGACCTCTTTGGACCTTGTTACTGATGAAGGGTCTTGGCCATAAATGTCGACCATTTATTCTCCTCCAAAGATGCTGCCTGACCTGCTGTGTTGCTCCAGCATTTTGTGCGTGTTACCCTTTGTTGTTGAGGGGTTTCTGCTGGAAATGATGATTGAATCTAGAACTCTTCCATTTTCGCTCTGAAACTGTACGGTTTGCCAAACAATAAGAATATTAGCATTCATTTTGAGAGGACTGGAATATAAAAGCAAGGATGTGATGCTGAGGCTTTGTAAGGCATTGGTCAGACTGCACTTGGAGTATTGTGTGTAGTTTTGGGTCCCCAATCTAGGAAAAGATGTGCTGCCATTGGAGACGGCCCGGAGGAGGATCATGAGAATGATTCTGGGAATGGAAGGGTTAATGTATGAGAAGTGTTTGATGGCTCCAAGCCGATACTCACTAGAGTTTAGAAAAATAAGGGGGGGATCTCATTGAAATCTATCAAACATTGAAAAATAGAATGGATATGGAAAGGCTGTTTCCTATAGCAGGAGCCTTGGATGAGAAGGCACAGATACACAAGGGATGCTGCAGATGCTGGAGAAGGATGTCCCCTAAGAAAAGAGAGGAGGAGGAAGTGCTTTAGCCAGAGGATGGTGAATCTATGGAATTCACTGCCACAGATGACTGTTGAGACCAAGTCACTTAGTATACTTAAAGCAGAGGTTGATAGGTTGTTGATTGGAAAGGTGTGAAAAGTTACGGGGAGATGCCAGGAGTCTGGGGTTGAGAAGGATCATGGATCAGCCATGATGAAATGGAGCAGACCTGATGGGCCAAATGGCCTCACTCTGTTCCTATATCTTACAGTCTAAAAGATAAATGTAAATGAGGGAAACACAACCACAATCTTGTAGAAATGCAGACCAGGCTCAACATGAAAGGCCCAATCTTATTTCTATATTCCCCTGTTTACCCATTCATGATCAAACACACATTGAAATCGATTTATTCTAGGCTCCAATAATGGAAATGGGCCCAATTGTGCCTCAATGTATGAAAGGCCTGCTCTCAGGTCTCATCCTGAGCTATTGACTGTTCATTTCTCTCCAAAGGCCCTGTCGGCTTGCAGAGTTCCTCCAGCACCTTCTGTGCATTGCTCAAGATCTCCAGCATCTGCTGAATCCCTTGTGCTTTTGTGAGTTTAAATCCTGTTTATACTCCATTTCCACACTGCTATTGGAAACGTCTATGATCTCAACCCTACGAATTAAAGCTACGTCCAGAACTACTTTTTAAACTTATTCCTAAGGAATAGTCTCTTCACCTATCTTTGACGTCAACCCACATATGTCTGTATTCACAGTTACTGTTCAGCTCTGGCCACATTATTCAGCACATCAGGCAGCATCTGTGAACAGAGAAGCAGACTGGGCCTTACAGGCCTGAGACTCTTGGTCAGAAATCCAGATATAGATTCCTCCAATTGTATAATAATAGGCTGAATTGTGATGGCTATTAGCCAATCACTTCAAAGGAACTGCTGCCTATCAACCCCTGACAGCTTGGTTTGTCTTGCATTTCTGCACATGTGTGATGGAAGGTGAAAAGCTGAGATGAGTTGGAGGTCAATATCTCCCCTTCCTGTGCGATGCTCACACCTGGTTCTCCTTCTGCAGAGGCTGGGATCGGGGCCTTTGAAGTCTGACCTTACATCCCAGCTGTCTCCAGTGATGAGTGCCAAGGCTTCAAAGCGCTGAGTATCATTGCCCAGATATTAATTACTTCTTTAGCAAAAACAGAAATAGCTCCATTTATATAGTGCCTTTCACAACTTCAGGGAGATACAGCCAAGGAAGTACTTTTTGAAAAGTTACTCCTGTTATTATGTCGGCAGCCAAGTAGGCCACAGAAGTCTTTCATAAGCAGCGATCAAAAACAAAATGGAGTCACAGAGCATTACAGCACAGAAACAGGCCCTTCGGTCCATCGAGTTAACGTTGAACTGTTATTCCCATCAACCTGCATCATCATGGACATATCCAGATTTCTCTTAAATGCTGAAATTGTTAGCAGCTGGTTCCACACTCCCACCACCCTATGAATGAAGAATGTTCCCCTTAAGTATTTCACCTTTCACACTTAACCCTATGATCTCTAGTTCTAGTCTCACCCAACCTCAGTACAGAAAGCTTGCTTGCATTTACCCTATGTACACCCCTCATAAATTTGTACACAGTTAGGACCAAACTGTCTGCTTTAGTTCTACTTTTTGAAGTGATTATTATTGGGCAGGAAATTCAGGTTTCCAAATAGTGACAGGGGATCTTTTGTGTTGACCCAAGAGAGGAGAACGGGCTTTGGGTTAAAGCCTCATCCAAAATGCAGCACCTGCAACACTGCAGGACATACTTGGTACTCAACTCCACCCTCAGTTTTTGCCTTTCGATAAAACTGCAGGTTCTGGAAACCTGAAACAAAGAGAGAAAATGCTGGAACGATCAGGCAGCATCTGTGGAAAGACGAAGGATGAAAAGACTTCTACCTGAAACTTTAATTCAAGTTTCTCTTTCTACAGATGCTGCCTGATCTGTTCCCAGCATTTTCTGCTCCTGTTACAGAATTCTCAGCTACGGCCTGATCGGACAATGTAAAGACTGATTCCCTCAAGGTTCCTGCTCCTGGTGTCAGATGCCAATCATTCTCATTTCATAGGCCCATCAGTTTGATTGCTTAAAGCATTCCCCTTCCTGTTAAGTTGCCTTAGTCCCTTTCTATTCATGAAGGAAACACTCACACATCTGACAGGAATAAAACTGAATTTCTCCATTCACCATTACTCGTTTAGTTCATCCACAGCATTCCCCTTTTTCTCTTAGACACCCAGTCTAATTGATTCCCTTCTCCCTGAGTCTCCACGGCTGATTTTTCCCTTCAAGTACTATTAACATTCAACGGAAGTGCCATTGGCGTGGATACTGGACAGCTGACACCTCCGTGCAGGGTAACCATTCCTGCTGCCATTTGATCCTGCTCCAGGGGAAGCAACACTAGGCATGCAACCAAGACAAGAGTGTGAGGCTCTCTGGCAGCTCTCCCTTATCCGTTTCTCCCCCAGCAGAGCCTGGAGGCTTCTTCCATGGAAACGTAACCTTTGGATTATGGAACACACT
The DNA here is from genome assembly GCF_030028105.1 of Mobula birostris. Classification (NCBI taxonomy): domain Eukaryota; kingdom Metazoa; phylum Chordata; class Chondrichthyes; order Myliobatiformes; family Myliobatidae; genus Mobula; species Mobula birostris. The sequence continues at coordinate 93,035,352 of NC_092372.1, read as the reverse complement.
CAGGTTTCCGCTACTGATGAGTGCCAGTGCACGTGTGAAGAGGGCAGAGCTTGGCTGAGAGACTCTAACGTTTGGTTGGATGAGTCGGCAGCCAGTCCCCTACTCTGAGGAGCTGCCGGTCACCGCAGACGCACACTTACAACATTGAGGAGGAAGCGCAGCCCATGCCTCTCCTCAGAAAACAAGCAATATGGCTATTGCTTCACTGTTTCTGTGTGTTGCTAGTTGTGAGAAAAGAAGTTCTTCTAATTATTAAAAGTCAAGACATTGAGCTTCTGAAATCTAACTTCAGTGCCACTCCCTGAACTGTGAAGAGGAAGAGTAAAACATACAGAACCAATCGGTTGTCATAGTCATAATTGACCAAATTAGCTGCTTGACATTTATACAGCTATGACCCCTGTGGAGACAAACCAGTACCTGTTCATAAAATGTTTCGGAGATGTGTGATGATTTCTAACAGATTGTTATTGTCCGTCTTGTTGTCTGCTGTTGTTCGCTTGCAGCTGCCCAGAGGGGTGGAAGTGGACACTGAGGTTACACTTTAATATGTAGTTGACTTAAAGGGCACCCTGGCTAAAATGACTGGGATATGAGGCTGTTAGTGGGTCATTTCCACAAAGCATACCGTGGGATCTCTAAATAGGGGCAGTCACCTCTGAATCTAAAGGGCCCATGAAGAGGATGTAACCTTTTCTTGGTTATTTCTGATCTTTCGAACACCAGATGCTCTTTCTTCTTTACATTAGTCGATAACTCCTTTTGAATGTGAACAGACAGTGACAGAAGAAAGATCATTGCATGTTTCTGATCTGAAAAGTGCCCATTATTCCTGTGAATGCTTGAACTTGCAGCTTTGGATGACTTTTGCTCCTCGTCCTGCACAGGTCACATGCCATTCCTTAACTAAAGAGGACGGGATTCTCCTCGAATCTGAGTCCTTGAGCAGGTTGAGGGTTCTTTCTCTGGTGAGAAAATGAATCACCTCATTGAGTTCTCTGGCATCTCCTAGAGAAAGAGAGCTAAGTTGGGCTCCTTTACTGGAACAGATTATCTGAGTGAGGCTTTTGAACCGTGAGAGCTTTGGAGAGGGTCAGTGGGCGGGGAGGAAAGAAAGATAGAAAATGGGAAAGGTAGGCTGAAATAGACAGGGAGACAAACAGAGGAATGAAGAGACAGACATGGATTAAAAGGAAGGACAAGCAGTCAGAAAGATAGAAACAAAAGCACAAGAGATTCTGCAGATGCTGGAAAACCATGGCAACACACCTAAAATGCTGGAGGAACTCAGCAGGCTAGGCAGCATCTGTGGAAACGAAGAAATGGTTGACATTTTGGGTCGAGACCCTTCTTCATAAAGACAGGCGGCAATAAAAAGGACAGAGAAAGAAAGACAGAAAAAGAGATAATGGTGAAAGGTAGAACAAGAGACAGAAGCACAGATTGATTGAATTAAATTAATGAAAGGAGCCACAAGGCCACAATTTCCAGGCCAACAATTAGTGCAAACACTGTTTTATCCCAGAAGCTCCAACCATAGAATTGTCCTTCTTGAAGCTTGTATCTTATCACTTCTCCAAAAGTCTCTCACCAACTACGGTGAATAACTTTGAAGGGCAGGTCATTGACTTGCTCTTTATTGCAGTTGAAAAGAACGTTGCCAGAAGACAGCAGGACACTCCTTTGAAAAGACAAATCCACTCCAGTAACATCACTGAGGCTTGATTGCCGTGTTAACCTTAGGCCTCACTGTTTGTCTGTCAACATGAATATCTGAGGAAAAGGCATGGCATCCGGAAAGACAAGATTAATTTGTAGTGGTTTACTCTCCCTTTTATATGAGGAAGCAGCCTCCACTGTAGAGACTTCCCATCCCCCAAGATACACATGCCCTGACCGTTCCCTCCGTCAAGTTCCCACCTGATCATAAATTACACATAGTTTCTCTCCAGCATGCTCCTTCTATCCAAAGTTTCCCTTGTACCCACCAGGACTTGAGTGATTGCCACATAGGATGTTTACAAAAGTTTAAAAAAGAACAATTCTGGATGATTTTGTCTTTCTTGGCTACATCTCAGCACTTTTCTACTGGTGGAAGAGACTGGCAGGGACAGCCAGCAGTCTTGTGGTGTCAGTTCACAAAATGCAGAGTAAGGGATTGTTGGAAGTGTGGGCGACCCTGTCTCCACATCTGAGCCACCTTCACCTTAACGTAAGCTGTCTTTTACTGCAAGTTCCATGTGCTAAAAAGTGACTGGTTCCAGGTTTAGGTTTTTCAGAGGAAGATCAGGAAACATGAAGGGTGAGAATGTACAATTGGTGGCAAGCTGGCCCACTCCTGAACAAAATACTTAGTTAGCTGGTATAATAAGTTAGTGACACATTTTGTTGGAGAGCTGACTGGGCACTGATAGCTGTTCAAAAGGCCTTCCAAAACGTGCTGACATTTGGATCTGGGTAGGGACGAGGGAGCGTACAGTACAAACACTCTTACAGAAAACGTCTCTTTCCTTGAATTCATCCAGAAATGGCAAGGCTATAAAGCATTCCGAATGTCTTTGATATTAGAAAATTTCAAAGCAGTAAAACCTATCAGAAGCTATAAAAATTCTTAAAACTTAAAATAAACCTACTCATTTGAGGAAAATCTATTACCAAAATTGCTTGTAGATATGTTCCTTGTCTGAAATTGGTGTTGAAGCAGTGTCTGTGCCAGGTCCAGTATGATACAAGACATTAACACAGTTTTCCCACTAAATACTGTGGATGGGTAATTGCTGCAAGACTGGGCTCCCTCACTGGGCTCAAGGAGGTGTCTTGTCCCAGAGTACTGTAGGTTAATTAGCAGTGAATTGCTGACATTTCAGGACATCTGAGTTCTCATGGAAATCCTGAAATTGCACACATCTACACCAGAAAATGTCCATTGTTCCATGCAGGACAGGGGCCCTAATCTCACTCTGTCTTGTGTTCATTTACTGCGTTCAATAATGCAAAGAAAATAGTTCTGACTGCCGGGAGGCCAGTTGAATCTGAACAAGAATTCCTCATCAGCGTTCTAAGCCAAACCATTTCTAACTGCTCCCCCCCCCCCATCACAAGGTCAAAAGTGGAGAGTTAACACCCATTCACTTACTAGCAAATGGAGCTGTCCACTTATCGGGACCTTGGCAGTATTTTGACATCAGGCCAACTGAATGACTGACATTGGCTAACTTCAGAGAAGAATCTCACCACCACCCCTTATTTTCAATAGCATCACTACCACAGATCTCCCCACCCGGAAACCCATCTGGACAAGCTGCATAATCATTACAGTTACAATACCGAGTGAGAGGCTTTGAATATGAGACGCACTCCAATTCTGCCATCGTGTGAGCTGGTCTCCTCAGTCTGTGCGGAGCAGCTGAAAATTGTTAGTGAAGGGACAGGAAATAATCCACAATGAGCGACACATCTCCCAAGTCAGCAAAATTTGCAGCGATTGACAGGATATAGATCGGGCATGTGATAGAATACTCTCCATTTGCCAGGTCCAATCATTTTCATATAGGTTAATATTAAAAGGTGCATGTGATTGACATTCCATTCACTGGCAGATCATCACTCTCCCCACAACTGACACCATGGATACCGTCAACAAACCTGGCCACAATAGAGACAGGCGGACAGAGATGGAGAACCTTCATTGCTCCTTTAAGCACCAGCGGCATAACAGGTAGTAAAGTTAACTTCACTGTATAGGTTCCAGTGATTCAAACTGGCAGCTTTCAAGTCAAGTCACTTTTTATTGTCATTTCGACCATAACTGCTGGTACAGTACACAGTAAAAACGAGACAACGTTTTTCAGGACCATGGTGCTGCATGAACAATACAAAAACTACACTGAACTACGTAAAACAGCACAAAACTACACTAGACTACAGACCTACCCAGGACTGCATAAGGTGCACAAGACAGTGCAGGCATTACAATAAATAATAAACAAGACAATAGGCACAGTAGAGGGCAGTAGGTTGGTGTCAGTCCAGGCTCTGGGTATTGAGGAGTCTGATGACCTGGGGGAAGAAACTGTTACATAGTCTGGTCGTGAGAGCCCGAATACTTCGATATCTTTTGCCAGATGGCAGGAGGGAGAAGAGTTTATATGAGGGGTGCATGGGGTCCTTCATAATGCTGTTTGCTTTACGGATGCAGAGTGTGGTGTAAATGCCTGTAATGTCAGGAAGAGAGACCCCGATGATCTTCTCAGCTGACCTCACTATCTGCTGCAGGGTCTTGCGATCCAAGATGCTGCAATTCCTGAACCAGGCCGTGATACAGCTGCTCAGGATGCTCTCAATACAACCTCTGTAGAATGTGGTGAGGATGGTGGGTGGGAGATGGACTTTTCTCAGCCTTCGCAGAAAGTAGAGACGCTGCTGTGCTTTCCTTGCTATGGAGCTGGTGTTGAGGGACCAGGTGAGATTCTCCACCAGGTGAACACCAAGAAATTTGGTGCTCTTAACGATCTCTACCGAGGAGTCATCGATGTTCAGCGGAGAGTGGTCGTTCTGTGTCCTCCTGAAGTTAACAACCATCTCTTTTGTTTTGTTCACATTCAGAGACAGGTTGTTGGCTCTGCAGCAGTCCGTTAGCCGCTGCACCTCTTCTCTGTATGCTGACTCATCGTTCTTGCTGATAAGACCCCCCACGGTCGTGTCATCGGCAAACTTGATGATGTGGTTCGAGCTGTGTGTTGCAGCACAGTTGTGGGTCAGCAGAGTGAACAGCAGTGGACTGAGCACACAGCCCTGGGGGGCCCCCGTGCTCAGCGTGATGGTGTTGGAGATGCTGCTTCCGATCCAGACTGACTGAGGTCTCCCAGTCAGGAAGTCGAAGATCCAGTTGCAGAGGTGTTCAGGCCCAGTAGGCTCAGCTTTAGAACTTGGGTTGGGCAGTGATGCTCACATCCTCTGATTTAGGGAAAACACTTCTATAAGTTTTTTTTAATAGAGCACATATCCTTCCTTTGTAGAGAACTTACCTAATTTGGTAAATTTTTATTTTATTTAGAGATACAGTCAGATAAAAGGTCCTTCCAGTCCAACAAGCCTGTGCCACACGATTATATCCATGTGATCAGTTAACCTGGGGGGGGGGGGGGAACTGGAACCCCCAGAGAAACCCCTCGTGTCGAGGGGGAATCTACACACACTGTACCAGCAGTGGGGGAGCTGATTCTGGGTCGCCGGTACTGAATTAGTGTTACACCAACATCATGTGACCAATCGGGCAGGTGGGGCTCATCAGTCTTGGACACCTAGGAGAAGGAAAACTCTGATTTTAAACCTCCGCTGCCTTGGGGAGGGCTTCGGGACTAAACCCCGAGGAAGAAGTCTGGAACTGGCGTGATGTTGTTTACAACTTCACTCTGGGAGCCTTTGCAACGACACTGGTGCCAAGCTGGATCAGCACTTGCCCTTCCCTTGGACTCCATCAGTGACGTGGAGAGGGAGAACGCGCTGCACGGGCAACAGCCGGTTCTTCAAATCTTCCCACCCAGCCTTGCACCGTGGAGAGGACACAGTCCACCAGAGGCGCAAACCCATCATCCCCTGGGATCGACGGCTACGTACTACATATGGCCAAGCTGCCCCATTTTGTTGGAGAGAGTGGAGAAATTACTTGATAGCATGCAATTTCTTCCACTGGCTGGTAGGGACAGGAATTCTCTGTTACTGTCCCAAGAGTTATATTATTATTAAATTGGACAATAACAATCAAAAGGGAAAATGAAATCACTGGATCCAGCTATTGGAGTAATTAACAATGGCAAATTAGAGGAAAGACTGAAAAAGTACATCTTCATTAAAGAACCAGTATCAATGTAAATAGTTGCACTCCACTCCCAGATGAACATTGTAAAAATATCATCAAAGTTGGAGTTGTTACAGGTTTCTGGTTGGAAATCTGGTTCACTCTCCTGCTGGTTGCTGGGATGTTTGCCACTCAAAACTTTCCTGCAGTTAACTTTATTTCAAGTGGATGAGTTTCCATTGTTGCAGCGGAAGACGTTTTAATGTGCTCCTTTTAAATGGTGCTTGCTTGCAGAGTCAAGCTTGCAAGCGTCTCAGAACCCAGTCATGAACAGTCTCTAACCTTTCCTGCAGTGATGGCGGTTCAGTTGTTTATTCATGGAGATGAGAAGCTGAGGTAGTTGGGTTTGTTCGGCACTGTTCGTAAATGCTCCTTTGGGTAAGGTACCACAAGCCCGAGCACCCGCTGCTGAAGCCAACCTGAAGGAAGCCAGCAATGTCTCATCTGGCACGGGCTTTAGCTGAGCATCAAATCAACAGTTCTGTGCTCTCTAATATTTCTCATTTGTTTACACTTCACGCCCGGAAGGTGTGGGGTGACCTGCCGCTAGATTTGAACAAGGAAATTATTTTCATTCTGTGCGCAGTTAGAGAAATAGGTCACAGTCTTCCTGGGGTGGAGACCAGCCAGCGAATTTGAGCAGAACACGCGTGCTTTTATGCTCAGGATGAAACCTACGTTCCCTCTGAGCTGTGCACGTGTGTAAGCACACACACATTTTCCAACCAGCGCACAAAGGAAATTAATGTGCACACAAAAGGTTAGTTACCTAAAATAATGTAGTAATTAATAATTATACTTATTGAAAATAATCTTTTAGCTAGATGTTTCTGTTAACTAGTTAGTCGGTTTTTCAAATACCACAATGCACATCACTAATTTACGTCACCTCACCTTTCCTGTTCCGGTTCGTACAGCTGCATCACGCTGGCAGCCATCTTTGGCGGACAGTGTTCATCATGAAACTGCCAGGGTAGCAGCCAATACCACCATTTTTTTATAGCCTTGGCAGCTGCCAGAATCAAATAGTAGGTTTAGGTCTCCGTGTAAAAGTTCGCACAGAACAATCACTTAGGCCCGCAAGATGATTTATCTACCAAACCCTTATCATTTTGTATTTATCTTTACACTTACACTTTATCTAAAGTATGAGAAAGTCCAGAGCACTTCCAGTAAAAATCAGCCTCTATTTCAGACACATTTCGCTTTTCCACACAGCATCATGATTTTGTACATCGTATGGTCCGAATTTAGTAAAAACTAAAACATGAATAAAAATCAGGAATTTACCACGTGTATCTCACCCTGCAATTTTCATTCCATGTTCTTCTGTGCAGCTGACGTGGAGTATCATAGGGAGATTCGGATATGCACAAAGGAGCCCTACGATGTATTGTGCTATTCCAGGAGTTTGAGTGGTGTATATGTTTCACACGTCACCTTCACTTCTTGCTTTTGGAGGGGGGGCAGAGGGGGAAAGAAGCACAGCAAGATCCTAATAAATGTGATTCTCTTCTCATACTTTGACAGCCACCACTGAAAGGAAACTGAAATAGATGATAAAATTCACCTCTGCATTCAGTCCTTCAGAACAGCTGAGGAAAAGGAAGTTTAAAGATCAAGGCTTAAACTCAGAACCTATCAAACAACATGGAGGTCACCTGAATTCCATAGGTTGGGAGACTTTTCCTTTAACCATCAGGAGTAGGCAAACAGGATATTCGGCACAGGCCTCTCCAAAATCTATGCAATCATTGGCTCCCCTCATATCCCGATAGAAACTTCCTTGCCAGGAATGCCTGACTACAGCCACAGCCCAGGAGGGACTCTCTGACTCCCTCGTTCAAAGTGGGTACAGTTCTTCACCAGTCTGACACCAACACACACACTCTCTCCACCTCACCCCTGTACCCCACCGGAAGCCCCCACCCATTCACCTCTCTCATTGTTGTGTCCATTTGTACAGTGACACAGTCCTCTAAAACTGATCGGGCACGGCTTATCTCCGAGCTGGCTGCAGAGATTGCAGCTGCTATGGGAAATGTAGGCAGGTGCAAGAACTTCCAGTATATCAATGATGAACCAATTGACAAAGCCAATTACAGCTTGGTATTGCACGAGGAAATCCAACCACACTGCTTTAATAACCTCGCAACTGAAGATCTCAATCTTAACAGCATTTGATTTTCACAGTCACTATTAGAGAGACACTGTCTTATCGTCAATAAATGGCCAAAAGATTTTTTTGAGAGCTTAAAATGTGAAATATAGTTTTTGGCTGTTCTTGAATGTGCTTTGAATTTTTAATAATGCTCAGTTCCAACTAACTCAGAGGATGTTTAAATTACTGCCACTATTTTCCATTTGTTGTGCAAGAGGCTTTTTCTACACTTTTCCTGCACAATTCCTCAGTAACACCAGAAGACCCCTCTCTTGCGACACATCTACACGATCACTCTTGCCATACAGGAGTTGCTGAGAGTTTGGACGAGCTTTCTTTGTATGATCCAGATGCCTGGATTACCTGGGGTAAACTTGTACTTTATTCATGAATCTGTGAGTTCCGGCCCAGAGCAAGCACATGGCAGTGACGGAAGAAACCTGAAAATCTGCAGGTTTTCCTTAAATTAGCTGATATGGAAATGTGCTAGAAAAGCTGAATATTAGCCAAAACGAAAAACTGCAGGTGGCAGAAAACTCCAATAAAACTGAAGTGCTGGAGATAATCAGCAGGCCAAAGCACATCTGCGGGGGCAGATGTAGAGTTAATTTTTCAGATCCATGACCTTCATCAGAACTGGTAATATGTGAAATGTATTAGATATCAAAGAATTGAGGGAAAAGGGGAGAGGGGCAGAGGGAATGAAGCTCCCCAGCATCGAGGACATTGTCAAAAGGCAACGCAGCATCTATCATTAAGGGCCCCCATCACCCAGGACATGCCCTCTTCTCATTATTACCAGTAGTATAGAGGTACAGAAACCTGAAGACACACACTCAATTATTCAGGAACAGCTTGTTCCCCTCTGCATTCAGATTTCTGAACGGACATTGAACCCATGAACACTGCCTCAGTATCTTTCCTCTCTTTTTGTGCTATTTATTTAATTTAATTTTTATATATACTTAATGCAATTCATGGATGTTACTATTATGCATTGCAATGCTGCAAACCAATTTTACGACATATGCCAGTGATATTAAACCTGATTCTGATTCTGACTGTGATTAACGGCATCATTCTTGACGAATCTTCAGATCGTTCTGTCAAGGAACTTAGAAGAACATTCATCTCCCAAAGAGGATGTAAGTTTGGGGTTAATTGAAACCATTTCCGCTTGCAGCAGGAGATGGTTGTGTCCATAAGGAAAAGCTTATCTCAACACAAGGCACAATTTCCATGCATATACAACATATGGAAAATGGCCTTAAAACCCAGAAGTCTCTGACTGAGTTCCAAAGGCTAAACAACAAACAACACAGCAATAAAGCGATGTAATAATCACTGGTTTTGGTTAGGACTGAAATATCAGTTGATGTGAAAATTGGTTACAGAAGTGCAACTTCTTTGCTTTGCTGGAGGAGGACTGCTCTGATGATCATCTTGCTAAATTGAAGCCTGGCCAGCTCTCAGATGAATGCGAAAGATCCAAAAAGGCAATATTTCAAAGAACAGGTTAGAACTACCCCTACTACTGGGTGCTAATCTTTATTGATTCCTTATTCAATATTGTTAGAACACCCGCTGCGATTATTATTATATTGATAACATGGGATCCAGCTATCTAGAAGACTGACTGTCAATTCCTCTAATGTAGCACTTACACTCAGTGACCACTCTACGATGTACACCTGCTCATTAAGGTAAATATTTGACCAGCCAATCAACTCAATACATAAAAGCAGGCAGACGTGGTCAAGAGGTTCAGATGTTGTTCAGACCAAATATCAGGATGGGTGGAAATGTGACCAAAGTGGCTTTGACCATGGAATAATAATAATAATAATAACAATAATAATAATAATAAACTTAAGTATGGAGGACTTTTCAAACAAACAAGTTCAAAATCCATTACAATGGGAGAAAGTGCAAACCTGAAAATGAAGGACAAAAAGATGTTGGCTAAAAGCAAGATTAAATAAATGGGTTCAAGCTGGCATTTAAAAGTGTCAACTGAATCTACATGCCTTATAGTTTTAGTTATCGAATTCCACAGGTTAGGAACGTAGCCAAAATAAAAAGCTGCCCTGACAATTTTCTTTTGAGGAAGATTGTTTAAATTTAAAAAAACATTGTAAGAAGACCTAAAAGCTCAAGCAGTATTATAAAACAAAAGTGATTCTGTGATGGACTCTGGTCCCAGACCCTTGAGAACTTTAAAAACAAGTAAAAGAATTTTAAAACAAATTCTAAAGATACAGGAAACTACTGCAGAGTAGTTAGGGTGGGAGTGATATGCTCTCCTATCCTTTATTTTAGTTAAAAATCCAGCAGGACGTTCTGAATGAGTTGAAGTTTGTCAATAGATTGCTTTGTAAGGCCAGTGAAATGTGAATTACTATAATCTTGTCTATTCGATATAAAGGTGTAAAATTAAGTGTTTTTAGCATCATTACGTGACAAAAATGGATGTTTCAATATTTCTTAAGTGTAGAAATGTTGCTCTGGTCACTTTCTTTATCTGGGATTTAAAGTTCAAAGCTAAATCAAGAATAACACCCAGGTTAGTTACTTCTGATTTTACAAGGGAAGCCAAGTTCCCAAGTTCTTCAATAAGTTTGTCTCTTCTGGTTTTGGGATCAGCTGAAAGTATTTCAGTTTTCTCTTCATTTAGTTTTAGAGAATTATTGCTCATCCATTTGCTTATTGCAGCCATACCAAAAGTCAGAGGAGATAGTGTGTTATCACCATCAGGCTAAACTGAGATATACAATTGTGTGTTGTGACAAGAATACACATAGATGTTAGCTGTCCTGTGTGATCAGCAGTTGGTCTGCCACCTGTCTTCGGGGGAGAGAGAGAGATAAGGAAGACAATGGAGCAGCATTTGGGAGATGTGTAATGAAGTGACGGGAGAGAGAGCTGTCTAGAGCGGCTCCCCCTTTGAACCCTGAACTGTTTGAAGTGATGGACAGGTGATACCCCAGCAGGGGGATAAAAAGGGACAGGTTCGTTAAGGCAAAACACACACGACACCACGAGGTAACGAGACCCTGGAAGCGGTGCCCCCCCGCAAGTCGGCGGGAGTCGTTTGGAAGGCTGGTTGCGGAACCAAGCCATAGACGCACAGGGTGGAAAGGTAAAATCAGCGGGAACCCGGTGTGTGTCCACCCTCGCTTGGGTGCCAGGTTCACTGCAGAGGATCGACCGCATCTGGAGGAGGGGTCACAGTCGGTGACCTCAGGTGACATCACAAAGGACTCGCCCGAAAGCTGCTTGTGAGCAATATCGCAGGTCTGTGTGTGGAAGCCGTTTTGAATGATCATTCGTTCTTGTTCTCTCTCTCCTTCCCTCACCTTGTCCATCGCCACGGCAACGATTACTGCGAACTGAACTAAATTGGACTGAACTTTGCGTCACTTTGAAATTGGTCATTTACCCCTAGACAACGATAGAGCTTGATTGATCCTGTTATCTTAATTCTGTGCACATGTGTGTTTATCATTGCTGGACTGTTGCATTTATTATCCTTTCGATTACTGTGTTGCTTGTTTCTTTAATAAAACTTTCTCAGTTCTAGTAATCCAGACTCCAACTGAGTGATCCATTTCTGCTGGTTTGGCAACCCAGTTACGGGGTACGTAACAGTGTCATCTGCATAACTGTGGAAATCAAGTTTATGCCCGTTAGTAATTTCTCCGAAGGAGAGCATGTATAAGGAGAAGAGTAGGGGACCAAGACAACTTCCCTGAGCAACACCAAAACGTACATCGTATCTCTTAGAAAAATGGAACATAAGACAGACAAAAACATTTTCTGTCTGAGATTTGTGAGCAAAACCAATTAAGGGCACGACCAGAAAGGCCAACCCATTTCTCAAGGCAATCTAGGGGATTAGAACTGAGAATCTGCTGGTATCAGTGCTGAGCCTAAGATCACTGACAATTTTGGTAAGAGCCAGCTCCGTGCTGTAGTTTGCTCTGAAAACTGACTGAATCTTTACTGGCGTATTGTTCTCATTTGGAGAGTTGTTGAGTTGGTTAAAAATTACTTTCTCAAGAATCTTGTCCAAGAAGGGAAGATTTAATATAGGTCTGTATTTAGCTCGTACCCCGCTATCAAGGTATGACCTTAAGTAGGAGTTTTGACGGCCACAATTTTAAAGACACATGTAAAAACTCCAGTTGCAAGGGATGCATGAATAATTTTTCTAAAATAATTGGAAACCAATCTTTGATTGATTGTTGGTGCCAGATGGGGTGGTTTGACTACTTCCGAAAAGCTGATCTCCTGGGATTTGCATGCACAACAGTCTCTAGAGTGTACAGAGAATTATGCGACGAACAAAAAACATCCAGCGAACAGCATTTCTGTGGGTAAAAACATCTTGTTTTTGAGAGAGGTCAGAGGAGAATGGCCAGACTGGTTCAAGCTGATGGGAAGGTAACAGTAACTCAAATAACCATGTGTTGCAACAATGCTATGCAAAACAGCATCTCTGAACACATAACACGTCAAACCTTGAAGAGGACGGGCTACAGCAGCAGAAGGCCTCACCGGGTTCCACTCCTATATCTAATAAAGTGGCTGCTGAGTGCAGATCTGAAAGGACTTCCTGGTAGGACTGTGAAGGAAAAGGAATGAACATTGGTTGTGAGGAATGGAGTGAAGAACAAACTTTTCTGTATTAGGTCATTGGTGGATGGGTTCATCCTGTCTTAGAGGAAATGGCTGCAGCAGACCACAAAAAGATGCAATGAGGAATAGTTCCTAGCATATCTAACAGAAGCTGGTGGAAATACTCAGTAAGTTGATTAGTATCTGTGCAGAGGGAAAAATAAACTTTCCAGATTGATGACCTTTCATCAGAATGGGGAAAGGATAGAATTGCAACAAGTTTTAAAAACAGAAGACAATAGAAAAGGAAGGAGAGAAAGAAAGGTGACGGCAGGGTGGAAGGTAGGAGACACTGAGAAAGGAATGACGGTGAAAGGTGATGATAGGAGACACTGAGAAGGAATGAAGGTGAAAGGTGAAAGGTGATGGTAGGAGACACACTGAGATAGGGATGAAGGTGAACGGGACATAGGGATGGTATTGACAATCTTCTGTTCATCAACACACTGAAGAGATTTACAGCCCAAATTCTCCTCTCCTCATACAGCATGTACAGTAGGTATCAGCATGGGGCTGGAAATGACCATTTTTACTGCCTTCACAGCTGAACTGTAATCAATAATGAGCTGCTTTTATGCAGCAGTGCAGATACAGCAGCATTCCAGAGAGCAGTAATACCGAGAAACTCTGACAAACTCCACTTCTTTCTTCTCTCACACCCTTTAAGGTGATTTAAAGGCATTGATTTTTGAATGTTATAGCTGAGATGATAGCTGTCTTGGTGGTAGGAGGAGACCAAAGGTGTCACCTAAAGACTGACGATTAAAGATTAGATTATTTGTCACATCAAAGCAGTGAACTGCGTCATTTGCGTCAACGACCAACACAGTCCTCAAATGTTGCCATGTTTCTGGTGCCAATTTAATATGCCCACAATTTATTAACCCTAACCTGTACGTGTTTGGAATGTGGGACAAAAGCGGAGGGGAAACCATGAGGTCACAGCGTACGAACTCCTACGGACAGCAGCAGGAAATGAACTTGGAATGCTGGCACTGCAAGGCGCAATGGTAACCATTACATTTGGTGGCACGTAGTCACTTCTGTTATTTCCATTCATCAACTAATTACCCAACTGGGCATGTAACAGACAACAGCCTGTCTAATGTTATCCACTACTATGTGTTTTACTTGTGTTAAAACTGGGAGTTGGCTAAGCCCAACCTTTATTATGTAATGAGAGGAATGTATCATTATCTTTTATTAGTCAATTAGTAACCCATTCATTGTAATGTCAATTAATCAATTACATCATGGAATCATTGCAAGGCAAAAGGAGGCCATTGGAGCCCATAATAGCTCCTTGGATGGCAACCCGCTCAGTTCCTATCCTAGCTCTCTCAGTCTGGTCCATTTTATTTCCCTCCTATGTATCTCTCCAATTCCTTTTCGAAAAATGGAACCAGTTTCAACTATCCTTTCAGACAGAGAGTTCTATGCATTGTATGAAAAATCTGTTCTTCAAATTATTCTGATTCTTTTTCCAGTCATTTTACATCAACACCCTCTGGTCCAGACAAAACAGTTTCTTCTTATTCCATTTTAATCGTCGAGATTATGATTTTGAATTCCTACCCTGAACCTGCCAGTACAGTGCCATTGGGATGGAACCATCTGAACTGTTGACTGGATGCTCACTGAGCTGATTGACAAGCGCAGTTGTCAATTGGGATTTACTCTGTGAACTTGGATCAAACACAACACCAGATAAAAGTGCATGACCACTGTCCTGTTCCTAGTTCCCCCAACAGTATGCAGTTGACTGATTGATGTGCCTATTCACATCTGACAGTTGGCAGAAGTTTCTAAAAACAATGCTGCTGCCGTAATTCCCAACACTACAGTCTACGTTTAAAACCATGTGCACCTTCACAATGGAATTATTCTAGAGGAAAGTTAGTCTGGGGAAAGTAGCAAAGGTTTTCTACTTTGGCAGGTGAACAAAACATTGTGGAAAACAACAGAGGAATTATCCCCCATTTTCCTGCCAATATTTCTAAGCTGAATAATATATCTGGTCAATATTAAAATGTTGTTTGTGAGCAATTGCTGTGCTCAGTTTGAATAATAAGCCTTGAAAATATGCATACTTAAGGGAAATCTGACAAAGGTGGGCATACAGAAATAGAAGCAACACACACAAAATGCTGGTGGAACGCAGCAGGTCAGGCAGCATCTATAGGAAGAGGTACAGTCTGCGTTTCGGGCCAGGACCCTTCGTCAGGCCTAACTGAAAGAAGAGCTAGTAAGAGATTTGATAGTGGGAAGGGGAGGGGGAGATCCGAAATCATAGGAGAAGACAGGAGGGGGAGGGATGGAGCTAAGAGCTGGAAAGTTGATTGGCAAAAGGGATACAGGGCTGGAGAAGGGAGAGGATCATGGACACATCAGCATTTTGTGTCCTGCTGCGTTCCACCAGCATCTTGTGTGTGCTGCTTGAATTTCCAGCATCTGCAGATTTCCTCGTGTATATAGAAATAGAAGGACTTTTTGCTGAAATGCTGCCCATGCAATGGATCTCTCCGAATCACCCTGACTTGCGCGCTTCTGTTGGCTTCTAGTTTTCCAATGGTATTGGGAGTCTTGCTTCCAGGGAGACACAAAGCCTACTCTGCAGCAATGAAGCAAAAATGTCCCCTCAGTTATCTCCCAAGAAGCTGAAGAAGTTTGAGATACGAAGAAATAAAATATCATTGAAATGTAAACCCCTCATCTACCCCTGAAACAATGTGAGATCGGGATCACTGCAACGCTGGCGACCTGGATATCTTTTCCTGAGTTAAGAAGGGCAAGGGAAATATGGCAGAATATGGCGAACTCAGCACGATCGAGGAAGACACAGTCTAGCTGAAATCAAAGGCAGGAACTCAGCATAATTCTTTTCTTTGCTTTTCCACCAGCTGTCCCTTATCCTCATCAACCTTCTGACCTTTGTGTTAATTAAATATATAATGTGATCTGCCTGTCTATACACAGTGAAAAATAGAGCATGTAATACTGGGTAATCAGACAGTGAAACAGCAGAACAATCTCAGCATTTAAACTTAAGTGGAGTGAAATGTAGTGTTTTTCAGAAAGCACAAGCTGCTCTTTGAATAGACAGTCAGAAGAAGCCTAACGTTGCCATAGAGGGAGTTATGAAAATTATTAAGTGACAGGAAGTCTATCTTAATTTCAGCCAGATAAAGGAAAATAACTACCAGGCAAAAGATGACCATGTCAGGCTAAACCACCACAGCAGATTGACTGGTGTCATGGCCTTGATTATCTGCAGGTCTTGAAGGAATCTTAAAGTATAATATGTTCTGCTTTTCTGCTGTGATATACATAGATGGAGGAATCATCTAAAGCTATGAACAGCTTATGACTTGGTAGTTTTATTCTATATATATATAGCAAAGTGCACAGAGATTACCATACCTTAATTCACATGCACTGCTCAGATGTCAGTAACTGTAGAATTACACTTAAATTACTGGATTAATGAGATAGATGCTGGGCTACGAGATCAAATCCCACCACTGTCACTGGAGGATTTAAATATTATCAATTAAATAAAAGTCCGGAATAGAATAATTAGTATCCAGAGTGGTAACTACCAGATCTTTATACAATCTCAGCCAGTTAAAAGATACCCTTCACATGAAGTACGAAATCCTAAACTGGACGTTATTCATCAGTGCCCCTTTCTGTGTTATGAAGCGATCCAGCAAGTCACTAGTTTACGGACAATTAGGGATGAACAATCAATGCCATCCTTGCCAGCACTGTCCACATCCTGTGACCAAATAAAACTGTCATAAAAATCTATATCCATCGTCTAAGTGGGAGGTGATTTGGTAACATTCAACATACATAAAAATTGGTAGGTACAAAACTGAAACAACTACAAAATAAATAACTGAATTTTGTTTCCTAGTGCCAATTAAGTTCTTCAAATTCTATTTTTAAACCTTCATGGGTTTGATTTTTTCCATGTTAGGCGGTGGCGACCTTATACCAGATCATAGAAAGTCTCCTCCAAGAGGCAGTACCAACATGAAGATCGACCTGTGGCTCTCTCACCTCTGGATTCTTTGTTGCCAGTTGTCAGTCTGTGACGTAATCTGATTCAGGAGAAACCTGCAGGATTAGGCTCCTGAATGTCACTGAAGTCCCCAATTCCCGGCATCCTTGGGCCCTGCTGTGACCACTACATAGAGGAGAGGGGCTCCCAGATCTCGCAGCCAAAATGGAAGAAGGTGGAAATTAATTGATGAAGGGAGATGGAACCAAATTTCATGATGTTTTTAGAAATAAACTTTATATTTTTAAGTTTCCTATCTGTCATCAGTCTCCTCCTGTTGATACTTTGTGAGCAATTATACAGGTCTGTCTGCCAGAGAGCTCTCCAAAATTCCCTTCCTGTGACCTGCAAACTTTGGATCTAAGTTCTAACAGTAATTTCGACACAAGAGTGGGAGCTACACAGCAGAGCCCATTTCTTCATTTCCCATTGATTTGAACTTGTATGACTCCTTACCAGATGCCTGGGAAATAATGGTGACATACTAGGAGGGGCCCTTCAGAACGTTTTTACCTTGATGACCACCCCCCCCCCCCGCCCCATCCATGTGAGATCATCCGACAGTGGGCGGAAAGTTTAGATTATAATTTCTCAGTCTGTATAAGGTGATAAGAATGTCAGTGGAAACTATTTGCACTCCTATAGGGGTTTCTGATGGCCTCTGTACATTCCAATGTGCTTCACAGCTGACTAATTATTTAATTGCCTTCATTTGGGGTAAATAGAGAACGATGGCAGCCAATCTGTCCACAGGAAAGTCCCCACACAGCCGTGTTTCGTGCTATTTCTTGAAACTGTGGAAGATACACGAGCATGCACAAAATGCCAGAGGAACTCAGCGACCCAGGCAGCATCTATGGAGAGGAATGAAGAGTCAATGTTTTGGACCAAGACCCTTCATTTTGACTGATGCAGCCTGGCCTGCTGAGTTCCTCTAGCTCTAGATTTTCAACCTCTCCTGTGTTAATGGAAGATACGCCACACATTTTGCCCTCCCTCGGGAGGGAAGGCTTTGACCGAAGGAGGAGTGAGGAGGTGGAGAGGATCAGTTCAATGGAGAACAAGGTCCAGGGGACCAGCTCAACCTCTGCAATTGTCTGGGTGAAGAAAGTGGGGAGAGCTCTCCAGAACAGGGAAGAATATTTGAACTGCAGGATGTAGGAATGAAAAAACTAAAAGGGGAATTAGACCTTTTGAGGCTTCTGAAGAAAGTGATGAGGATTTTACAGAGCTTGGGATCTGTAAAGATGATAGATGACCACCAGGTCTCCGATGCTATAAGATTTTCTAAGAATTCCATTTTCAGCAAAAATGTATGTTGTGGGTTGCACCTGATTTTATTAAAACATTTTATCATCCATCTCTGACTATAGTGGTGAATCTGTGGAATTCTCTGCCATAGGAAACAGTTGAGGCCAGTTCATTGGCTATATTTAAGAGGAAGTTAGATATGGCCCTTGTGGCTACAGGGATCAGGGGGTATGGAGGGAAGGCTGGGGCGGGGTTCTGAGTTGGCTGATCAGCCATGATCATAATAAGTGGCGGTGCAGGCTCGAAGGGCCGAATGGCCTACTCCTGCACCTATTTTCTATGTTTCTATAAAGTACTTGACTGAGAAAAATACGAGCAGCAGGCAAAAGCTGCACTGCTGGAGTTCCATCTTCTGTAGGATTCCCTCATCCAACTAACTTCCCCAATAAAACACACGGAGCATTACTAAGAACAATCTTCTATGCATCATCCCACTATACAACAGGAATCTGGCAAGGCAAACCATTAAATGGCAGATAATTTCAACAGTGAGCATACTTGATCCAACAGTCTGGCTTCTTTGAGAATGAACACAAGCAGTGAGTACCAAGAGCACCAACACAGTGTCCACCATTTATATGTCATATCTCACGTCTGCTACAATTAATGGATAATTCCCTAGTAGATCCATGAGTCTAGCTGGTAAATCATTTGTCGCTGAAGCAGTGAATGGACTTTCACCTGGGACATGATTTCTTCTTCTTTTTATTTCACAGTGCCGTATTGTTGGCATCATTTTGGTGGTTTGATCTCAAGATTGGGGAAACCACAACAAGTCTGTCATTGAAATAGTGTTCTGGATCACCTATACAATGTCTACTCAAAGAAAAAAATCACGTTTCCAATGTTTCTTTTGCAATGGCTGTATTGTTCATGGAATGACACACCCTGATTTAGAAGGGCCGTCAGGGGAAAGTGGGGAGTTAACCAGTGAGAATTGCAAAATTACTTCGACAGCATTATAAACCTGTCTGAGAAAATGACCACTGCTCGCTATTTCTAATGAAATGGATTGCACAAACCCTGCCGAATGCCGAGCACAGGCCCAATGATTGCATTAAATTCAGATGCATTTCGTCACCACTGGGGGCAAGGACCAGGGGCTTTAAGGACACAGGGAGTGGAAGCAAGGATTCTTGATGAGCTTCTGACAGCTCACACACTTACACCACCTCAATGTTTCCAAATTTTTCTAAAGATCAGAGACAGCTAGGAACAGACAGAAATCAAACATAATATTCAGCTTGTAAAAACATGTAAAGTCTGGTATTAATGATTTAAAACTGAACTATACATTGAAATAAAGAAGAATAAAATGGAATTTTACATAAGCTTACTTTTTACATTAATAGGGCCATGCGAGGAGTACCATTTACGGATGGTGACAGGCTGAGGCAACAGACACAAAGTCCATCCAACTCCACATCTCAGTAACTTACAGAATGATCCTGCAGTGGGATCTGCAGACAAGTCAACTCTCCGTTGGCATGTTTCATAGCTATCTGATTAATTATCTCCAAGTTAATTTAAATCCTCAGTTTAGTTCAGAAACCTTTATCATCACCCACTTCAGTGCTTGCAAACAAGAGAAGACTGTAGATCACACTTGGGTTGGGATAAGAATACCAGTCTTGTCAGTAATGCCCCCATCTTGTAAAACATGGATTATTACTGATAATGGATTCTGATGAATGCTGAAGTATTAACTGTTTCTGTATCCATGGATGCTGCTTGACCTGCTGAATCTCTCCAGCATTTCACGAGGAAATCTGCAGATGCTGGAAATTCAAGCCACACACATCAAAGCTGCTGGTGAACGCAGCAGGCCAGGCAGCATCGCTAGGCAGAGGTACAGTCGACATTTTGGGCCGAGACCTTTCGTCAGGACTAACTGAAAGAAGAGCTAGTAAGAGATTTGAAAGTGGGAGGGGGAGGGGGAGATCCAAAATGATAGGAGAAGATAGGAGGGGGAGGGATGGAGCCAAGAGCTGGACAGGTGATTGGCAAAAGGGATATGAGAGGATCATGGAACAGGAGGCCCAGGGAGAAAGAAAAGGGAGAGTGGGGGAAAACCCAGAGGTTGGGCAAGGGGTATAGTCAGAGGGACAGAGGGAAAAGAAGGAGAGAGAGAAAAAGCATTTTCCAGCATTTTCTGCCTTTATTTCACTTCCAGCATGGTAATTTTAATTGTTCCTCACACGTTGCTCCTTTTGCTCCACATTTCCTCGACGTGCCAGGCAGCTCCTGTGAATACGTTCCATCGCTTGCACTCCTTGGCTAAATAGTCGTTCTTCACGTGGGTCACCAGACATTAAATAAACTAGTTCAATGTCACCCATCCCCGCTTTGTGGCAGGAACTTGGTGGAGGGGTCGGCCACTCACCAACCTTCCACTTTCTCTTTGTA
Source organism: Mobula birostris (assembly GCF_030028105.1). NCBI lineage: Eukaryota > Metazoa > Chordata > Chondrichthyes > Myliobatiformes > Myliobatidae > Mobula > Mobula birostris. The sequence continues at coordinate 93,014,871 of NC_092372.1, read as the reverse complement.
GTCTGGGATTTTAGTCGTCTCAGAAGGTTAAGAAATGCAGTCCCCAGTAAACAGTGACATCCTTTAATGGTACAGAGCAGGTCTGGGGAACACGGTCTGAATCTGACTGTGTGCTTAACCTTAGATGTGGTAAAGTACAGTCGTCCCTCGGTTTCTGTGGGGGATTGGCTCCAGGACCCCCCGCGGATACCAAAATCCGCGGATGCTCAAGTCCCTTATATAAAATGGCATAGTATTTGCATATAACCTACGCACATCCTCCCGTTTACTTTAAATCATCTCTAGATTACTTATAGTACCTAATACAATGTAAATGCTATGTAAAGTAGTTGTTATACTGTATTGTTTAGGGAATAATGACAAGAAAAATAAGTCTGTACAAGTTCAGTACAGACGCAACCATCGTAGCTCTTCTGGGAACACTGATGCTGCAAACGAACGAGTCGCGAGGCGGACAATGCTCAAACAACGAGTGCTGGAGAGAGACTGAGGATCTATGAAATGGTGGGAGGCTACAGCAGGGTACGCCTACACATCACTTCATTCGCGTGGATTCAGCGTAGTGCTCGGCGCGCGGCAAATTCAAAGATTTGCTTTTTGGAACTTTCTGGAATTTTTTTCCAAATATTTTCGATCCGTGGTTGGTTGAATCCACGGATGCAGAACCCGTGGCTACGGAGGGCCGACTGTAGTGGCTTTTTCACCGTACAGCCTCTGTGTCAAGGAGCCTGGGCAGGTGACCCATAATTTTTTAAATACTTTAAGTGCCTAACAGGAACCATGAGGAACAACTGTATTCCTGTGGTTGAATGACAACAGTGGCTTTGGGCGAGGAGTGGGAAAGTCGCTCAGGATTTCAGCTGTTAGATGATATGCAGCAACTTATCCTGTGAAAGGAAATGCCCAGATATTGGACAAGGACAGGACCTGGTTCAGTCATGATGGACCGCTTAAGCCCTGGCCTCAGTAATCTTTGATGGTAGGAGGCAGCTGAAATTACTTCTCCACGATTCGACCTTGTCCCCCGGACTCTTGCTTCAGTCGACAGTTACCACCTCCTGCAGTGTGACATTGAGCTCTGCCGATCAGCTGCCAGCTTCCGATAGAGTCCGGGCAAGGGCACACCAATGTGGGGCACTCAGTCTGCTCCACCTGGCGACCTGGTGGAAGGAGGGGCGAGGAAGGGGAGGCTGATGGAAAGCTGGAATAATTAGCCCTTGATAATTAAAGTCAGGCCCTAGGTGTGGGTAATTGACATGAACACATAGATCAAAACAGAACCTTGTCTTTGTACAACACTTAAACATGTCCTCTGCCTGTTTGAGTTGCTATGTATCACTTAGCAGCTTCAGAAAGCTGGGTGCAGCCCCCCCCCCTGCCCATTTCCCACCGTACCTCACTGAGGCCGTATCTCATGTACCATGTTCCCATGCCTGAACTAAAGTAAGTGGAGCAGAGATAATGTGGGATATCCTCTATTTATAAGACACCGCTTCTCACCGGGGAAGCTCAGGTGGAGAGCCAGCAAGGTGTTTGTTATTTACCGTATAAATAAAGAAATCTAATGAAAGGTTATTGACTTGCTAAGTTAACTCTTTCCTCTCTCCATTTATTCTACCTCACCTACTGGGTATTTCAGATTTCCAACCTCTGCAGTGTTTTGATTCTTGAATATATTTCCTAATTGCCCTTGCAGACTATGCTTTCATCCTGGGAATAATGTATTGATGATGGTTTTTAAATCAGAAACTTTTAATAACAACAGGAGAAATAGAGACAAGAGGAAGAAGAGCAGTCCTTACAACTGATTCTAAACCTCTACCATCTCACCATGGTCATATCCCTGATTCCCTTGGTATGCGGAAAACTTCCAATATTTCTGTTGAATATCTTCAGTCAAAGAGCAAACGCGGCTTCAGCTGCAGTTTTTCAGTCCTTTGAGAAACAGTGCTATCTTCTCAGTCTGTGGCATAATCACTAGGGCAACCAGCTACGGCTGAGAACCAGCAAGCATCTACCCTGCCAGGCCGCTTATCCACCCACTCTCTCTCCTTACATGCGCCATTCTCATCAGCATGCTGCATCCTCGCTAGACTCCCCCTCCAGCAAATAAATACTCAAGAAACCAGACTGCAGAGCAAGGCAGCCACTGGCCAGAAAGCTTGTCAGTCTTGAGCCCTACGGGTTGAATTATCTGCAAATTTCTACCTGGTTACATCTCCTGATCTGTACATTTCTCTCTCTCTCTCTCTCTCAGATGCAGCTGTAAATAGAAAGATTTAGTGATTTAGTTTCATGCACAATACAGGGTGTCTTCTACATACTCATTGCTGGGCAGAATGAACTGAAGGATGGAATACAGTTGATTGACTCAAGAAAAATTTCACACCATCTGTTCTTCCAATAAGTCAGCTTCCTGGGGCACATCCTCCCTCTGGTAAGGCTTCATGCTTAACTCACTGAGCTTTCCCTTTTCCACATGCCAGGGAATTAACAACCACTCTCTTTGACAATCTTACACAATGTGCTCCTGGTAGGTCATTTGCCGTTTAATGCACAAACCAGTGCGCCAGAGTTCCTTAAAAATAACCCATCCACTGCAGGAAATTAATTAAATCGGACTTTAAAAAATATACAACCTGATTAAAAATTGCAAGTCCAGGAAGAGAGTGCAGCCTAAACGAACTCTTCTCAGGCTGTTCCTGGACTAGGGCGACTTGTTTCCATTTCAGTTCTGTAATTTCTGAGGTGACTGATTAGCCAATGTAGGATCCACAAACTATGATAGGAAAGGTGGTTTCAGTGGTTCCTAAGGATGCTTCTTTCTCCCATGCTTGAACTAGGATTCTGTGCGTTTCTGACGCATGGACCAGAGGTTCTCTACCTTATCCTGAAAGCTCCTATTATCTGCACCTATTATGTGTCAAGAGTCGAGGATTCACAAGAGTCAGTTGGGATATTACATTTTTTCCCACAATTCTTTGAGAACAATGTCAAACATTTTCCTGCGTCCCTCTGGTAATCTCTGCTTAAAAACAAAAATTCCACTCCCGTTTTGGACGTGGTGTGTCAGATCCTGCTGATCTCCTCACACACCAGGAGCCTCTCCATGGCCACTCACACCGGAGCATGGCAGGTGCCGAGGACTCAACTCATTGACCAGAAACATATTGGGCTCCCACAGTCCGGCTCGTACAGTGCGTTAGGAGTAAGACCCACCTGCAAAATGCACCAGAAAGCTCCGAACCTAACTGCACCAACTTGTAAAAGCTTTGAGGGAAGCTTAAAGACTTCTGACATTGTAAAATATTTAAATACTGCTAAAATTGAAGTATCTGAACCAATTTGAAAATCAAAACCTTTAAAATTTTAAGTTAATTTATAACATATGGAAATGTCTACATATCATTAAAATGTAAAACTAAAATAATTTTAAAAAATGTTTACTTTCCCATTGCCTCCTAATCTACTGCCTCCCAACTCCCATTTAAATCGATGGGCTCTCAGCCCTCACACATCTACTGTGATGAAATGCTTTGAGAGGTTGGTTGTAGCTAGAATCAATTTCAGCCTCAGCAAGGACCTGGATCCACTGCAATTTGTCTATCACCACAATAAGTTTATAGCAGATGCACTCTTACTGACTCTTCATGCGCCCTTGGAGCATCGTGACAATAGCATCACCTATTTACTGATTACAGCTGTTTATTAATTGTAACTCAGTGTTCAACACCATCATATCCTCAGTTCTAATCAATAAGCTCGAAGCCCTGGGCCTCTGTACCTCCCTCTGCAACTGGATCCTGGACTTCCTCATTGGGAGACCACATTCCGTGCAGATCAGAAATAACATCTCCTCTCTGACTATCAGCACTGGTGCACCTCAGGGATGTGTGCTTAGCCCACTGCTCTACTCTCTCTACACCCATGACTGTGTGGCTAGGCACAGCTCAAATACCATCCATAAATTTGTCTATTGCTGGCAGGATTTTAGATGGTGATGAGGAGGTGTACAGGAGCGAGTTAGATCAGCTGGTTGAGTGATGTCACAGCAACAACCTTGTACTCAATGTCAGGAAGAACAAGGAATTGATTGTGGACTTCAGGAAGGAGAAGGTGAGGGAGCACACATCAATTCTCATCGAGGAGTCAACAGTAGAAAATTCATGTTTGTCAACACCTCTGCAGATCTATCCTGGGCCTCAAGAAGAAGGCATCCATCATTAAGAACCCCTATCACCCAGGACATGCCCTCTTCTCATTGCTACCAACAGGGAGGAGGTACAGGAGCCTGAGACACACACTCAATGTTTCAGGAACAGCTTCTTCCCCTCTGCCATCAGATTTCTGAATGGACAAGGAACCCATGAATACTGCATTGGTATTTTTCCTCTCCTTTTGCATTACTTATTCAATTTAACTTTCTTTTTTTACATGTATTCTGATTGTAATTTATAGTTTATTTTTATGCATTGCACCATACTGCTGTCGTTTTACGTTTTCCCTGTGACTACACGAGTTTCCTCCGGGTGCTCTGGTTTCCTCCCACATTCCTGTTATATGTTTAGGGTTAGTGCGTTGTGGGCGTGCTACGTTGGTGTGGAAGTGTGGTGACATTTATGGGCTGCCAGCGCAATCCTCACTGAGTTGATTTGACACCAACAATACGTCCCACTGCACGTTCCATGTACGAGGGCAAATAAAGTCAATCTCGTGTTCTCATTTAAAGAGAGTCCCTCTCCTGTCCCCTGAAACGTGGCCCAGCAACTCACACAAATTGCCTTCTCCGACTGTGCTTGGCTACCCAATGTCGCAGATATTCATTATGAGACTACTGAATGATGAAATTCACGTCACGTATGTGGCGGTAAAAAATAAACAAAAATCAAAACAATTTTCTGCAACTTCCATGGGGTTGTCATAGGTGCACGACGCACCCTCCGGTGCAACTGAATGATGGTTCCAGAGTCGAATCGTTTCATAGCAATTAGCAAACATACAACCTTGAAGCGATCCGCAGAGGTATGACCTCCGTCGGTCCTAAGCTACAAACTGCCAAGAAGTTAGCAAGAATACATCACTTATTCCCTTTGCTTTTACCACGACCCCACTCATGAGACTAGTTACCATAATCAACGCACAGCACAGAACACATGGCTCCTACAGTGTGCTTCCCTCATTGTATTTCACGTTAAGTATGCAGAACTATGTTAGGCGTTTGAAGAACAGTCCTTGAAAGTTGTACATCATTTAATACTGGCTGTGGTGTTATCTTGGGAAACTCAGTGGAATCATGGGACAAGCAAGAGAAAGTCTGCAGATGCTGGAAATCTGATCAACACACACAAAATGCTGGAGGAACTCGTAAACACAAAATAATCTGCAGATGCTGGGGTCAAAGCAACACTCACGACATGCTGGAGGAAAAGAGAAGATTTAAACTTCTTCAGGGTAGGCATTCTTCAGGTAGTCCTGACGAAGGGTTCCGGCTCGAGACGTTGACCAATCTTTTCCACGGATGCTGCCCGACCTGCTGAGTTCCTCCAGTGTGTTGTGAGTGTTGCTGGAGGAACTCAGCAGGCCAGGCAGCGTCTATGGAAAAGAAAGTACAGCTGACGTTTCAGGCTGAGACCCTTCGGTAGGACTGGGGGAAAAAAAGTTAAGAGGGTGGGGGGAGGGGAGGGAGAAACACCAGGTGAAACAGGGAGGGGGAGGGGTGAAGTAAAGAGTTGAGAAGTTGATCGGTGAAAGAGATAAAGGGCTGGAAGCTTTTCTTTCCTCCACGGCCTTCTGTCCTCCCCTGTCAGGCCCTCCCCCCCCCCTCCAGCCCGGTATCTCTTGCACCGATCAACTTCCCAGCTCTTTACTTCACCAGTCTCCCTCCTGGTTTCACCCATCACCTTGTGTTTCTCCCTCCCTTCCCCACCTTTTAAATCTACTCCTCAGCTCTTATTCCCCAATCCTCCTGAAGGGTCTCGGCCTGAAACGTCGACTGTGCTGTTTCTGTAGATGTTGTCTGGCCTGTTGAGTTCTTCCAGCATTGTGTGTTTGAATTGTGGGAGACTCATTGTGGAATTATAGGGAAACTCATGGTGGAAACAACAGAATCATGGAAAGCTCACAGTGAAAACAGTGGAACCATGGGAAATTCATTGTGGGTTTTCTGATGAGGTAATGTCCGTGTTTATGCAGAAACAAGAAGTGTGGAAAACAGGCAAGAACTGGAATGTTGTAGACACGAGAAAATCTGCAGGTGCCGGAAATCCAAACAACAAACACAAAGTGATGTACAACTTTCAAGTACAGTAACAGTGTGGGAAGATGTACAGTCCAGGTAGCTGTGAGAGTCAGTGGGTTTACCATAGACATCAGTAGATCAGCTGTATCCAGAGGTAGAGACAGGCAGATCGAGAAAGGGGAGGGAGGTGTCAGAAATGGACCAGGTAAATTTGAGGGCAGGGTGGAAGTTGGAGGCAAAGTAGATAAAGTCGACAGGTTCTGCATGGGTGCAGGAAGCAGTGTCAATGCAGTCATCGATGTAGCGTAGGAAAAGTAAAGGGCTGATACCAGTCTAGGTTTGGATCATAGACTGTTCCACTTAGCCAACAAACAGGCAGGCATAGCTCGGACCCATGCGAGTGCCCATGGCTAAACCTTTTGTTTGAAGGAAGTGGGAGCAGCCAAAGGAGAAATTATTAAGAACGAGGACAAGTTCCGCTAGGAGGAAGAGACTGGTGGTGGAGGGGAGTTGGTTAGGTCTGGAGACCAGAAAGAAACGGAGAGCTTTGTGGTTTTCTGGTGATGGGTGGAGATGTATAGGGTCTGGACATACATAGTGAAAATAAGATGCTCAGGCCCAGGGAATTTGGAATAATTGAAAAGATCCAGAGTGTGTGAAGTGTCACAGATGTAGGTAGGAAGGGACTGAACCGGGGGATGGGGATAAAACAGAGTCGAAGTATGCAGATATGAGTTCAGTGGGGCAGGAACGAGCTGAAACAATGGGTCTACCTGGACAAGCGGGTGTGTGGATCTTGAGTACAAGGTAGAAATGGGAGCTGAGGGGTTTGGGAACTTTGAGGTTAGTGGCAGTGGATGGGAGATCCTCAGTGCCAATAAGGTCAGTGATGGTGTGGGAGACAATGGCCTGGTGCTCCTTAGTGGGGTCCTGTTCAAAGGGTAAGTAAGAGGAGGTGTCTGAGAGTTGTCGCTGGGCCTCAGCAAGGTCGAGGTCAATACTGCAGCACCCCTCCCCCCACCTTATCTGCAGGTTAGGATTAGTGAGGAGAGAGCAGAGAGCAGTGCGTTTGGAAGGAGTGAGGTTGGAATTGGAGAGACGAGTGCTGAAGTCGAGATGGTTGATGTCTCGTCAGCAGTTAGCAATGAAAAGGACCTGAGCAGGCAGAAGACCAGGGTGGGGTGTCCAGGAAGAGGAGGAGGGTTGAAGATGGGAGAAGGGGTCATCTGTCCAGGCTGGAGTGTCCTTGCCAAAGAAATAGACTCGGAGCCGAAGGTGGCAGAAGAAAAGTTTAGCATCATGGTGGGCATGGAACTCATTGAGGTGTGGGCGCAGGGGGACAAAAGTGAGGCTCTTACTGAGGACAGACGTTCTGCCTCAGAGAGAAGAAGGTCAGAAAGGATGGTGAAAACCATCATGGATGAGAGCTAGGATCAGAGGAGGGAAGAGGGTTGGTGGTGTCTGAGGAGAGGGGAGGGTTATATTCCATCTGAGTAGCCTCCAAATTGATGGCATGAGCATCAATTTCTCAAACCTCCACTAATGCCCCCCATTCCCCATTCCCATTTCCCTCTCTCACCTTATCTCCTTACCTGTCCAACACCTCCCTCTGGTTCTCCTCCCCTTTTCTTTCTTCCATGAACTTCTGTCCTCTGATATTAGACTCCCCCTTCTCCAGCCCTATATCTCTTGCACCAATCAACTTCCCAGCTCTTTACTTCATCCCTCCTCCTCCCAGTTTCACCTATCACCTTGTGTTTCTCTCTCCCCTCACCCCACCTTCTAACTCTGACTCCTCAGTATTTTTTCCTCCACTCCTGATGAAGGGTCTCAACCCGAAATGTCGACTGTACTGTTTTCCATAGATGCTGCTTGGCCTGCTGGATTCCTGGAACGTTGTAGATTCTTTTGAGTAACACAGTAGTCTATTCTCAACCATCAGCAAAGTGATATAAAGTATTATTGACAGGGCTACCAAGCGGGACTCTCCATAAATCTCCTGCTCTTTGATGGCCCATTTGGGTTTCTCATGGTACGTTTGGCTCAATGTGGATCAGGGAGCTGAATTCTAGAGGTGATAGGTAAATAACTGCCTTAACACCAAAGCAGCATTTGCATGAGTGTAACATCAAGCAGCTTTGGTAGAACTGAAGCCAATGGGCATCAAAACACTGCACTGGCTGGAGTCAAAATTGGCACAAAGGAAAGAGGCCGTGGTTGGCAAGTGCTCAATCTTTCTGTCCAGAGATGCATCTCGCCTCCCTCAGTGCCCCTCCTCCTTCCCTTTCTCCAGTGGTCCACTCTCCTCTCCTATTGGATTCCTTCTTCTTCAGCCCTTTATCTTTTCCACCTATCACCTCCTAGCTTCTTACTTCATCCCACCCACCTGGCTGCACCAATCACCTTCCAGATTGTACTGTTGCCCCTTCCTCCGCCTTCTTATTCTAGCTTCTTCCCTTTCCTTTCCAGTCCTCGGGTCTTTGCCTGAAACGTTCATTTTGATAGGAGCTGCTAGACCTGTTGAGTTCCTCCAGCATTCTGTGTGTGCTGCTCATTAATCCATATTCCCCCACTCCATCCCTCTAACCTGCTCTCTCTCACATGCTCATGTACTTCCCATCACGGGGGTTAATTTACCATCATGTGAGAGGAGTCAGAACACGCTACGGAAACCCCACCTGGCCACAGGGCAGATCACACAAACTCCACACAGACCACATGGATTGTCAGCATCAAACCCAGGGTGGCTGAAGCAGCAAGAAAACAGGAGTCAACTTCCGCAAGACTGAAAACCTTGTTGCCCGTCTGATGCTGTCCGTGTGACTGTTGGTTGCTTCATTTTGAGCAATGCTATTAAATATAGTGTCAACAGAAAAAGCCACCTCCATGAGGACCACAACCTTATCGTAGGGTTTGGAGGCTTGCGTGCCTCCGTGACCTGCAGAGCTGTGTTGGCTGGAGTCAGGGCCTCGTGCTTTGGCTCTTGGTAGGGTCACCCTTGCCAAACAGGTTAAGGGGTAGAGGCCAGGCTAAGAGTGGCCCACTGGTCCTCCAGGTTCAGGTGTCCAGCTCAGGGCTAACAACCCCGACTGGTCACAAAAAAATTATTATAGAAACAGCAAGGAAGAATCCTTCTACATCTGAGCATGACAGTATTCCTGGGTCTCCACCCGGGACTTGCGGGACTGACGGTGAAATCCAAGAGGAAGCTACTGACACAATGAAGGAAGCCCTGAACACCACCAGAGATGAAGGACCTTCATTCCTGCCCGAAACGCCAACGGTGTAACAGGAAGTAAGCAAGTAAGAAAAAACTGACAGACTGGTCTTACTACTGATAAATAAAGCAGTGACTACTTCCACTCCCATTAGGTGACAACAAAAGACTTGTCCAAACCATGCAATATCAATAGCCATCACTAAACTTCTTCCCAAAGAACAGAGGAAAGACTTTCATGACAATCAAATTCTCGTTGCATAGAAACCAACAGGAGAAGGCAGCAGCCTGCTAAGCCTATCCATTACACACCTGAGGTTTGAACAGCAAGCAGAAAGGGTTGTTCCGCAGTGGATCAAGGCGGATAAAGAAAAAACATGGTCTTTAATTGGCAAAGTGATACTAAAACCTTCAATGAGATGTCACTTGACAGGAGTGGGAAGGTTAGTGTATGTGGATCCTGTTGAGTGAAAAGCAACACACAAAAAGCTGTGGGCCAGGCAGGATCTATGGAGGAAAATGGACAGTCATTGCTGTTGGTTGAGACCCTTCAGACTGATTTTAAAAGAGGGAGCAGGCGTACAGGGTCTAAGCAAGGTAGGAAACAGTTTTCAATGAAGAGCAGTGCCCAGGCTAGTGTACTAACTATTTATAATCTCACTCACAGCAAAGCTTGCATTGACTGGCCTTATCTCAAACAATAACAAGGTGACCTATAGGGAAGAAGTCATCTCTCTGACACAGTGGTGTCAAGAAAACAACCTCTCCCTCAATGTCGCAAGAACAAAGGAGCTGGTTGTGGATTACAGGAGGAATGGAGACGGGCTAAGCCTTATTGACAGCAACGGATCTGGGGTTGAGAGCTTCAAGTTCCTCGGCATCCACATCACCGAGGACCTCACGTGGTCTGTACACACCAGTTGTGTGGTGAAAAAGGCATAACAGCGCCCCTTTCACCTCAGACGGTTGAGGAAGTTTAGTATGGGCCCCCAAATCCTAAGAGCTTTCTACAGAAGCACAATTGAGAGCATCCTGACTGGCTGCATCACTGCCTGGTATGGAAACTGTACCTCCCTCCATCACAGGACTCTGCAGAGAGTGGTACTGACAGCCCAGAGCATCTGTAGTTGTGAACTTTCCATGATTCAGGACACTTACAAGGACAGGTGTGTAAAAAGGGCCTGAAGGATCATTGGGGTCCCAAGCCATCTCAACCACAATCTATTCCAGCTGCTACCGTCTGGGAAGTGGTACCGCAGTATAAAAGCCAGGACCAACAGGCTCTGGGACAGCTTCTTCCACCAGGCCATCAGGCTGCTTAACTCATGCTGATTTGAATGTATTTCTATGGTACTCTGACTGTTCTATTTATTATAAATTATTATAAATTACTATAATTGCACATTGCACGTTTAGCTGGAGATGAAATGTAAAGATTTTAACTCCTCATGTATGTGAAAGATGTACGTTTGTAAGAAGTAAAGTCAATTCAATTCAGATGGGGCTGTTGGCTGTTCAGATGAATTTAAGACAATGTGAAAAGGCATTAAGAAATCTGTGGACTAAACAAGAAATCAAAATAAATTTAAACAATGATGAATATTAGAATATTCTACGTTTTCCCCTGTCCCATATAAATACTCATCAATCATTTCCGAATCCGTTTTTCTGGGCAGGTGGTGAAAGACTGCAGCGTGCTGTTGTGCAAGGGATATGGGAGTGCTTGTGTATGAATCACAAAAGGTCGGTTCGCAGGTGCAACTGGTTATCAAAGGGGAAAATGGTCTTCGTTGCTAGAGAGAATCAACTTAACAGCGGGGAGGTTATGCTACAACTGCAAGGTAGTGGTGAAGCCCCACCTGGAGTGCTGTGTGCAGTTCTAGTCCCCTTTCTTCAGAAGTACATATTGGCTTTGGAGGCAGCGTAGGGGAGGTTCACAGAGTTGATTCTGGAGATGATGGGGTTAACCTATGAGAAGCAATAACTTGGGATTTACTCGCTTGAATTTAGAAGAGGGGATTTTCTAGAAGCGTAAAATTACAAAAGGTATTGATAAGATAGAGGCAGGAAAATTATTTTGACTGGTAAATGTGACAAGAACTAAGAAACATAGCCTCAAGATTCAGGGGAATCGATTGAGTGAAATTCTCTGCCTACGGAAGTTGTAGAGGTCACATCATTAACTATAGATAAGACACCATTAGATAGATTGTGCATTGCAGGGGAATTGAGGGTTATGGGCAAAGACAGGTAGTTGGAGTTGAGTCCAAAGCCGGATCCGTCCTGATCTTATTAAATGGCAGAGCAGGCTTGGTGGGCCAGATGGACGACTCCTGCTCCTGTTTCCCATGTTTTTATCTCTTATAATTCAATGTGGTTTGAAAATAGGAGCATCATCAAACAAAAAATCAGTGAAGAACAAAGGAATTTTTAATAATAAATGGATTGTACAGAATGGTTGTAAAGATAAAATTCCCACCGCCACTAATAACTCTAACTCGGAAATCAAAGAGATTTGGTCAGAGTCAGAGTGTGATTAGTTTGTGGGGCTCATTATCACCAACTACATCAAGTGGCTTGGAACTTTCAAAAGGAAAGCAGACAAGTAAAATGATTTACTGTAAGACTGAAGTGAGGTGGCTTGAACAGCAGGAGGCTCACGTCCCTGTTTGCATTTTATATAAAGTGCGAAAAAAGGAAAGATGCCAGTGGATAATACTACTACTACTACGTCGACTCAGGCCTAGGGGGCCGGCATCGGGCACGATGACGGACTCTCCACTTCTCCCTCTCACTCATCAGTGTGTTCAGTTCATCTACGTTAGCCGTGCTGCTGTCTTCTAGGAGCATGTTGACCATAGTCTTGGGAGGGCGCCCAGGGTTCATCCTCCCGTGCTTGGGCTCCTATATGATGACTGGGCTGGCAGGTAGCTCAGGGTGGTGTAGACAGTGCCCTGCTAGTTGCAGTCTTCTCGCCTCGATTTTAGTGATGAGCATCGGTAGGTCGTTATAGAGGTTATAGAGGTCGTTACAGACCTTTGTCATGTGCTGTTGCCAACTCACGTCAAGAGCCATCCGGAGCATTCATGTATAGCAACCATTTAGAGACTTTCGCATCGTCTTGGTGAGTGTCCATGTCTCGCATCCGTACGTGAGAATGGACTCCATGGCTGCTATGAAGATCCTCTTTTTGAGCCCTCTGGTCAGGTTCGACTTTCAGATTTCCTTCATGTCATTCATAGCCCTCCACACCAGCACCTTCCGTATCTTTATGTCCTTCTCCGAACTCATCATTCTTGACCCGAGGTACTTGTAGTCAAAGACATTCTTAATGGTATCATTCTTTATGGTCTTGAGAGTACCTTCATTGCAGTTAAATGCCAGGTACTCTGTCTTTTTAGCGTTTAGGTGAAGTCCAACTTTATTGCATTCTATTTCCACTTTTGTCAGTAGCTGCTGTGCTTCCTCCATCCGGTCAGAGAGCAGGACTATGTCATCTGCAAAATCGAGATCTGTGAGCGTAACTGGTCTGACCCTTGTGGTTTGCCCTGGTTTCATAGTAAAACCAAGCTTGTCATGATCTTTGGTAGCTTGTCGCAGAGCGTAATCAAGGACGATTATAAAGATGTAGGGTGCCAGAGTGTCTCCTTGCAGCACACCAGCTAGGAGCTCGAACACTGCTGTTTCTCTGTCTGGTGATACAACTTTCGCCATGGTTTTAGTATAGCTGCACTCTGTTGCTCTCAGTAGATGGTCTGGCACTCCGTAAGCTTTCAGGATCTGTTATTATGATGAAGTGGATAATGTCTAAGTAATAAAAATAGTAAACACCACCTGAGGTAATTAATTACTAAGCAAAGAAGGAATGAAGGGAATTAATGCATGAGGTTTCATTACTTGGAGGAGATATGGAGGACACATAAACGGTAACCTCAGTTTGTAATTATACAGTGACTCTTAAGAATGCACCTGAAATAGACATAGAAATGTAGAAAACCTACAGCACAATACAGGCCCTTCGGCCCACAATGCTGTGCCAAACATGTCCTTACCTTAGAAATTACCTAGGTTTACCCATAGCCCTCTATTTCTCTAAGCTCCATGTACCTGTCCAGGACTCTCTTAAAAGATCCTATTGTATCCGCCTCCACCACCATCGCCTCCACCACCATCGCCAGCAGCCCATTCCACGCACTCACCACTCTGCGTAAAAAAACTTATCCCTGACACCTCCCCTGTACCTACTTCAAAGCACCTTACAACTGTGCCCTCTCGTGATAGCCATTTCTGCCCTGGGAAAAAGCCTCTGACTATCCACCCGATTGCATATAGTACTGATCTATCTAATTGAGGAAGGACCTACTTTGAACAGTGATGGTCTCCAAGCAAGGGGAGGGCCAATTAGGACTAGGATAACCAACATCTTCATCCAGAGGGGTCATAGTTTGAGGATAAAGGGGAAGCCTTTTAGGACCGAGATTAGGAAAAACTTCTTCACACAGAAAGTGGTGAATCTGTGGAATTCTCTGCCACAGGAAACTGTTGAGGCCAGTTTATTGGCTATATTTAAGAGGGAGTTAGATATGGCCCTTGTGGCTAAAGGGATCGGGGGTATGGAGGGAAGGCTGGTACAGGGTTCTGAGTTGGATGATCAGCCATGATCACACTGAATGGCGGTGCAGGCTCAAAGGGCCGAATGGCCTACTCCTGCACCTATTTTCTATGTTTCTATGTTTCTCTATCCAAAAGGACTGTGGAGATTCATTTGTTGAATACATTCGATCAGTTTTTGGAGATGAAGAGGACAGAGGGATATTGGGGTAGTACAGGTAGGTGGTGTAAAGGGATATCAACCATGATTTTACCGAACTGCAAAGCCGGTGCCAAGGGCCACTTGGCCTGTTCCTGCTTCTTTTCCTTATGTTCTGAGATAAAGTGCCAACTTAAAAAAGATAGTTAATAAAGAAGGAGCCAGCATTAGAATGTTAATCAATAAAGCCCTTACAAGCTACGGTGGGATATTCTGGTGTTGCTACTAAGTATTTCTATTGACTTAGTAAGGTGATTGAAAACAGAAGGTTAATATTTTAAGTCTGTGAACACACAAGTATCCTTTGGTCGGCATTTTCATTACATAGGTCACCCGGGTATATTTAATTTCAGATTTCAGAAATTGTTCTGCTTTGCAACATAGAGCAGAGGAACCATGCTCACTAATGACACGCTTTTGAAGTAAAATAAAAAAATAAATTATGAAGTGAAATAAATGATGTATGGAAACAAATAAACATATTATGCTTTGTGAAGTATTTATTCACAACTTAAACTGCTGGTGCCGTCTCTGTCAGACACACAATGAGTATCTGTTCCACACCAATTTTAAACAAGGTGAACCTTAATTGAATTAAATGTCTATGAAGTCCCAAGTGTGATGTGTTATTGTTGTCAGGGTCTTAACTACTTACCTCACACAAGAACAACGGTATATTTATGTAGCACGATACATTTCTATGGTGGAAGGCTAATGTAATTATAGAACCAGATAGGTTTCTGCTGCAATGATATAGCTTTTGCACAAGGCGTCAATCGGAGCACTGAAGTCTCAAGTGACTTCTGTCTGCTTTGCAAGTTCCCTGTAAATGTTTGGAAAACTTACTTCACTTAACAAGAACAATGATGTAATTATGGAGTGTGCTGATATGACTTTAGTGTAACACATAAATCTGACTGATCGGCAGATCCTGTCTTTGCTGTGTAATGATCCTGGATTCACAGATTGACAGGCTCACACTTCACTGTGCTACGATCCTGGATTCACAGATTCCAATGGAATTCTGCTGCGCATTATACTTCTATTTTTAGTTTGAAAGATCAGGTGTGGACATACGATATCTATAGTAACTCTCTCTTGACATTACTCAGATTCAGACTGAGTGCCGTCGTAAAATGCGGATGGAGGATGGGGAATGGGGTGTGTGGGCAGGGAGAAAAAGTGGGTGAGGGGGTGAGGGGAGGAGAGAAAAAGGGGATGAGGGGGAAAAGGGGGAGGGAGAAAAGGAGTGGAGGTAGGTTGTAAGGAGAGGATTGAGAAAATAGAATAGGAGGGAGGTAAGAATCTGAGAAAGGAAAGAGAATGTGGAAATGGGCAATAAAGGTGATATAACAAAAAAAGGTGAGTAGAAAGGTGATCGATGGGCAGGGACGAGGTGAGAAATGCACTACAGAGTTGATAGCTGGTAGACAGGAAACTAGGCTGAGACAGATAATCCCACCTGCTCAGTAGGAAGGTGGGTTTGTCATGTGCAGAGGGTGTTTCCAAACGTTGTGGGGGAGAGAACAACTAGCTGCTGTATATACGTTAGCTCACGGGTATGGACAAGAATGTAACACAAGGAGAAAAAGAGGAAGAGCTGCAAAAATGGGAGAGAGAAAAGGAGTGGAGGACAGGATTGGGAAAATAGAACAGGAAGCAGAAGGGAAGTCAAAGTGGTTAGATGTTGGAAGCTGACAGGCGTTTAGATAGGTGGCAGAGAATTGGGTTGTGTGCCAGCAGGGAGATAAAGTACTCAGTGGAGTGATGTGATAAGGAGGGAGTAGCTGTTGGCTAAACGTTGCCCACTGATGGATGGAAGATCAGAAATCGCTCAATAAAGGGAATGAGTTCTTGAATTGATGAGCTGTCTCAACAGGGGGAGGAAAGTGATGCGTAGAACTGCTGTTCTAGTTTTCATGGGAATGGGATACGGCAAACCAGACTGTGTGGAAAAGACTTGTATTTATATTGCCTTTCATATCATGATGGTCAGTGAAGTGATTTTGAAGTGTGGTCACTGTTGTAATGTTGGCAATGCAGCAACCAGTCTCCACACAACAATTTTC
The DNA here is from genome assembly GCF_030028105.1 of Mobula birostris. Classification (NCBI taxonomy): domain Eukaryota; kingdom Metazoa; phylum Chordata; class Chondrichthyes; order Myliobatiformes; family Myliobatidae; genus Mobula; species Mobula birostris. The sequence goes on along the minus strand of NC_092372.1, from coordinate 92,998,537 downwards.
TATGGTTTTCTGTTAATGTTCAGCATGAATGTTTATTACCCAAAGTGCCATGGTTAACTAATTAGCTTTCTTCAAAATGGTGTCAAGAAGTGTTTTACCTCCATGAGAGCAGAGATGGGGCTTTGTTTAGCATCTTAGCCAAAGACCTCCACTGGCAACATAACATTTTCTCAGTTTGTACTGGGATGTGCTTTGATGCCTAAGTCTGCAGTGTAGAATCTGAACCCAGAACCCTCTGAGACTCCTGCCAGCTGTGCCTTAGGTGCCGCTGAAATGAGGAATGGAACATGTTGAAACTAACCTTAGCCAGGTTAGTTAGTGGTCCTGCCAACGACAACAAGGGAAGGACAGCTGAGTTTTGGGGTGGATGTCAAGGTGATGGACCACAGCACAAGTGAATGGGATGGAAAGTGTAGTTAGGCAATTCAGCTTGTGGCTCAGGGTCTTGTTCCAAAGGCCAAGATGTGCCAAGATGTGCAAATGGAACTGTGTGAGGGAAGGTTTAGCCAAAAAAGCAATTTAGCAACTAGTTTGGAAGGCAGGTCTTTGGCAATGGTTACTTGAGTGGAGTGGAAGCAAGTCTCTGAGTTGTGCAGGAGGGAGATAAATTATAAAAGAAATAACTTGCAGTTGGCTTTCATACCTCATCACCAACCTCTCACCTTACTTACTGGAGGCTACTGGCTGAGACAAATTTAGATTGCTTTACAGTGACACTCTGTGGCTGGTGCTTGAACTGCATGCAAATGAATCCTTTGGAAACCCTTCAACACTTCTCCCATTCCACTTTAATTATTCTGGTAGAAGATCAGCCAAAGTTCTGTTCATGCAGTTACTCAGGTTCCCACTAGTCTTTCACCAGTGCTACGGTGGTTGATAAGGAAGCCGTGTGGTCGACAGTGAGAAGCAAAGCTTTGAGCTGCAAGGGATGTGAATGGTCTGGCAGGTGGGCAAAAATGTGGCAAATGGAATTTAATCTGGAGATATGCGAGGTGGGGAATTTGGGGAGGTGCAACAAGGCAAGGAAATACACATTAGGTGTCAGGATGTTAAGACAAAATGTGGGGGAACTGAGAGAACTTGGAATGTACAGTATGGCCATGGGACCTTGGAGGTAATATGACCGGTAAATAAGATGGATTAAGAGGAACAAGATAGAAGAGCAGGGACATTTATGCTGGAACTGAATACGACACTAGTTGGGTGATAGTTGAGTACTGGGTACAGTCTGATCACCAGGAGAGTCATGGGGATGTTGAAGTGTTTGAAGAAAAATCAGACAGACTGTAATTGTGTTCTTTGGAGCAGAGGAAACTCTCTGGGGATTTTGCTGAGACATTTAAACTGATCAGAGGCCTAAGTAAAGTAAATTTTACTTGCAGATGTGATCATGAACCAGAGGCATGAATTAGTAAACGGAATAGAGGGAGTTGAGGAAAATGATTTTCACCCAGAGGCTGATAGGGGCCTGGAACCCACCGCTTGGAAAAGTGATAAGGACAGAATGCCTCAGGATGGTTAATAAATATGGGGATGTGCGTATGAGGAGTTGTAATTGGTCGAGTTATAGACCTGCTGCTGGGAGGTTGGGTTAGGCTACGCAGTCAGCAGTTAGGGCTCTGAGACTCAGCAACAAGTGGAAAAGCCCTGTGGCTGCTGCTCTCGTGGGAATGTAATTACCAGTCAAAAGTTGTGTCATGGATTTTTTTCCCATTATTGTAGCATGAGAGGAATTTTTAATACCATTCAAAATACAACTCTCTTGGTAGCTTTAGATACCTTCAACTTAATTGTCCATAGGGACAATTCAGGATATTTTTGTCGACCAGCTACCAAAATGCAAGTAATGCTGATGTTTCTTAATTCCTTAATAATGGTTCAGATTTATGGTTTAATTGAAAAGCAAAAAAAACAGCAGATGCTGGAAATGTTAAGTAAAAGAGGCACGGGGGAGCAGGAGCATTCTAGAAGCAATAATCAGGGGCAAAATTAGCAGCTACTTGTGGATAGGTATAGAAGAAAGCCAACATGAACTTGTTAATGGTACTTCATGGCTAAGTAACCTGATGCAGCAGACGACTGAAGCAGGAGAGGGAGCTGACAAGGAAAGTGCAGTTGATGTGGAATATGGAAAGGCATTTGGTAAAAAGTACGATCTAGATCGAAACCTGGGGAATATCAAAGGTTGCAGCAACATGGATGGAACTGGCCAATTAAGAAATAGGAGGAGTAGTGGGATGGAGTTTTCTGGACTGGAGGGAAATGCACCGTGGCATTTCCTAGGACCCAACTTGATGGCATGAACATCAATTCTCCAACTTCAAGTCATTTTCCCCCTCCCCTTCTTCCATTCCCACTGACCTCTCCTCGTCTCCTCCCCTATCTATGACCGCCTCCTAGTGCCCCGCCTCCTTCCTTTTCTCCCACAGTCCGCTCTCCTCTCCTGTCAGGTTCCTTCATCTCCAGTCCTTTACCTTTTCCACCTATCACTTCCCACTTCTTTCTTCCAACCCCACCCACCCACCTTCTGATTTGCACTACGTCACCTCCTCCACCACCTTATTCCGGTATCTTCCCCCTTCCTGTCCTGTTGAAGGGCCTCGGGCTGAAACGTTGACTGTTTATTCATTTCCACAGATGCTGCGTGACCTGCTGAGTTCCTCCAGCATTTTGTGGGTGTTGCTCAAGATTTCCAACATCTGCAGAATCTCTTGTGTTTATGATTCAAGTATTCTGTGATTCCGTGTATGTCAGAAATTCTCAACACATGAGTCAGCATCTGAGAGTCAATACAATATCGAAGCTGCCTGAGTGCACGCTGATGACTGAGCACCTATTTACACCTATTCCATTTTATTCTACCCACATTCCCATCAATTCTTCCTCGGTTTTCTCACTCAGGGTCACAGTAGGAGCCAACTGTCCTACCAAGATGACTTCTTTGGAGGCAGTTAACCTTTTAGGTGGATGACTTTCAATTGATGAAGGGTTATTGACTTGAAACAGTCCTCTCTTCACAGCCTCTAGCTAACATACTGAGCAATTTTCAGTCTTATAAATGGTCGCTATATTAATTTTATTGATAAAGAAGAAATAAAAGACATTTTAAGGTAGTGATACAATCACTAAACTTTATTTATTTTCCTCCAAGAGGACCACAAACTTTTTCATAGGGTTTGGAGGCTGCGTGCCTCAATGACCCAGAGAGCTATGTTGGCTGGAGTCAGAGCTTTATGTCTTATGGTCTTATGCTTTGGCTCTTGGTCGGGTCATCCATGTCAAGCAGATCAAGAAGTTGAGGACAAACTAAAAGTGGTCCACCGGTCTTCCATGTTCAGGGGTTTAGCTCAAGGCTAGCAACCCTGACCGGTAAAACAAAATTGTTACAGAAACAGCAATGAAGAATCCTTCCACATCTGAGTCTGATGGTATTCCTGAGTCTCCACCCCTGTCAGTGGGGAAAACCAAGAGGAAACTACTGACACGATGAAGGGAACCCCGAGCACCCCCAGAGATGGAGGACTTTCATTGTTGCCCTAAACACCAGCGGCATGATGGGCAGTAAGAGAGTGAGTTTATTTATTTTATGTAACAACTAGAACTATAAGAAATAAATAGGGACAGGCAAGTAATGGAAAGCAATAGATCCACACAGTGTACAGTACGTGGCCAGTGAAGCAAGTGTTAAACTCTGAATAAAGGAATGTGATTTGAAAGGATACACAGGGGACTTATGGGATGAAGTAAAATTAAGGACTAGTTTACATTGTATTTCAAATGAGCTTTGTTTTCAGTGTTGACAAATTGTATTGCAGTGAAAGAAATGTGCGAGACACACTGGGGAATGGTATGCACTTTTTAATGTGCTAATTACATTAAAAGTTGGGTGAAAAAGTGCTCAGTGTTTTAGAAAACTTATGATTGCTTGAACAAACATGTTTACAAATTGTTGTTGTTGACATCTGTGAGGTCATACATTAACTTTAAGCTACTTATATCGTTGACTGGTTTCTTAAAGTCAAACTTAGAATTTGGGTTTAGGGTCTATCGAGCACCAACACAAAGTGTCTATCGAAAGAGAATGTAGTCTAGGCTCCTTCCATTAACACATATGGAGGGTTGATTCAGTTGGGGAAACCCTGCAAACATTGAAATAGCGTATCACTTCAGAGGACCACATGAATCGCAAAGCTGCAACAGTTTAAAAAAAACACCTCTGAATATATTGACCATGAATGTAAAAAGTTTTGCATTGTGTTTATTCTTGTGTATATTTTTATTATGAATAAAGTGGATTTTTTGAAATATAAAAAAAAGCTGAATTTGCTCTCATTGCTTGTCAGCCTCAAAAGCAAATACAAGAGTTAAAAGAAGCAAAGGATATACAATTTTATAACTGCTACCATTTTACCAGTGCAGAATATGTGAATGACGACCGACTCTTCAATTTCTTTATTGTTTAAGCTATTGTCTATTGTGATCGGCATTTCTCTTCCCTATTACTGAATCACATAATGTATTGTAAAAAAAAATCATTTATCTGGATGTGCATGGTTCTGTTATATATCAGCCAGAACTTGACAGGACACCAAACAGTATTTCAGTAAACACTTTCTCCCAATGTTGAGTTGCTATTTTGAATGTGTTTAACCAATTTAAAGTTCCTATCACCTCCCAAAGACAAATAAGGTAAGTGTTCTATTGCTGCAACATTTGAAGATTTAACATTTTTGCCTTTATTATGATATTATTTGTGGAAACAATCTCAAAATGTGTGTTAGTACAATAGTTGCAGCACTTTCCCTGTGTGTGGGAAGATGCCGTTGAATTTTGCTAGCCTAGTCCCTTTCCCCTTTATGGTCAACTTAATTGCATTACTGTTCAGCACTGAAGGGCTAAAGATTGATGAAATTCTGCCAGAATTCACTCGGAATGCTTTTGTACTTTACTGCTGAATCAGAGTAATTTACTTCTTGGTGCTACCTGAATGCCGAAAGCACTGGTTGCTATTTTACTTTGGCAGAGCTCAATCGTGGCACTAGAGACAAAGAAGTCTACCCCAGAAATGGAAGCAGGATGTCGGTGAAAAGAAGGAATAACCCACTTTCGTTAAAACATTTTTCGTTAAGGAGTCAGAAAGTTTAACGGCCGAGAGTTCAAGGGTGGTGAGTGCTGTGAGGAACTCAGAGAAAAACAGGTGTTTCATGAACCTGGTATGAAATTCATCCAGCTTATTGTGAAGTATTCCAAGTGAACTGACTGCATCCATCATTTACAGCATACTCTGAAGCTGTTGCTTCCTGCGTAAAAACAAACATACCAGCGATTTTCTGATGGGCTGCATGATAAGTTGTACAAACTGTAAGTTGCAATGCGGCCTCTCGACGAATTGCCCCATCTCCCACACTGTTCACTCGGCTAAGGAATGCACAGTCCCTTTGTGTATAAATTTAGTGGCTGGCTTCAAGATGCTTTTGATAAGTCTGCTCTCTTCTAGCCTCAGAACTGCCCATTCACTTTGGTTGCACTGGGGATTGTTCTATTCTGCCAGGTCCTCGCTAACCTCGATTTGCTGGGAAAACCTGCTCTATGAAAGGACTACACAATGGCTGAAGAAAGGGAAACCACTCCAGTTTGTTTAGACCTGCGGAACAACCCTGAACTATGATTCGGTGAAACAAAAGTCGACAAAGAAGGTCCATGTTGCCTGAAAGTAAGTTAAAAAGGATACTCTCCTCTACCTCGTTTTTACATTTGCAGCCCCCCCTAAGCAATTGTGAAGGGGAAAATGAACGTGTCTTTTGTGTTATACACAGCCAGCCTTCTCTGTTTATTTCATTATGTCTAAAGCTTTTATGTGAAGGATTGCATTATATAGTCACAATAAGCTTTATGGACAAGATCTCTGGATACAGGTACCAATACTTTACCTGAACATTCATATCTGTTTAGTCTCAACTTGCATCTAAATAATTGAACTATTCAGATATCTAGTTAAGATAATCGTATCTAATGTTCCACCGTCTTCAACCTTTTTGTTGAATTTGGATGGAATTCATGCTTATTCCCAGGGAAATACTGGGAATGCTCCATTTCTCCATCCCTGTGGGGGCTCTTGTAGTTCTCCACTGGAAACATACTCGGGTAAACATCATTTCCTTGTGAGGCAGGAGTGCATGGCTTTGCACGGGAGAGAGACTTAGCCATAACCCTGCATGCCTCATCCACAATCCATCCTTATTAGTTGTCCTAGCTGTTGTTAGTAGACTTATCAAAAAGAGACTGTGAGTTTCTTACACTCCTCATGTTTGTTCATTCTGCTTGAATACAGCCCCCGCCACACTGGGATCACCTTTCCTCCTCGCTCTAACACCTGCATGCCGGGTCATTTCCGATCTTCTGGCGCCACCTGCACAGAGAGCTTCCAGATTGCAGGGAGTGAGATCAGTGCCACAAAATGACCAGCCATGCATGGCCACAGCAAAGGGAATCTTTGTTTCAATCAGCAGCTGGTTTTGGGTCACCTTCTCTCAGAGGGATTGGTTAGCATGCATCTCCAATAGACGGAGGTGGATACTCTGAGACTGCATCTCTGATGTACGTTGTGGGAGAGGGACACCAAGGCCAACGGTCAGAATGGTCAGCACCCCTCCCACATGAAAGGAGTGGAAGGTTTTACTTCTGCCATGGGGTCCACTGTTAGAACTGCAATGCCCGTCTTCCTTGGCAAGCTTCTTGATGGACTGCCCTCTTAACTAGCCTGCATCTAATGCTGCAGTCCTTGCAGCTTCTGAAATCAGCACACACGCCTGAATGTCGCAGCAGGAATAGCAAACGTGCATTGTACGGCATTTGATGTCATTGCCTTGAGCCTACAGATCGCTGTGCGTAACTCCAACATGAAGCACCACGATTCCCCAGTAGTGCTGAATGGAGGTAGTAATTGCATTAAGTGCCATTCACTTAAAGTTCCAGTGTGTTGCTTGGTGCAAAAAAACTGCTATGTGAACAAGTTTCTTGCCTAGTCTTATTCCTGCATCAGTACCATAGGTGAATATTACAAACATCTTGTATTTAAGTTGCAGAATGCAGAATTTATTACTATGGCAGTATGTGGAAGAGAGGTACCTCTGAAACTGCACCATTCCCTTCACCGCACCTACCTCTCCCACTAAAACAACCATGATTGCTGACCCAATGGTTTGAATGAGTCTGCTTAGAGTGTGGGATTTGTTCAGGAGACATTCTGTCCGCTAAACTTGGACACTTCCACCCTGGGGGCAAACGGACTCGGTGCCATCGCAGAGATTTGACTGGGCTGGGGTAGGAAATACATAAAACTGTGATTCGAGCAAACCCTGTCATAAATAGAGATCGTTAAAACAACACAACTGTGCTTCTAAAGAGAGAAAAGAACCTAAACATTCTGTACATCTGCAGCGTCTGGAAAGGGAATTAAATCACAGCTGGGGCAATAGTCTTTTATCAGCTCTGAGACAAGGATAGAAAGTCCAAGCTAATCAAAGATGGGGTGGAGAGTGGAATAATATGTAAAATTTTCAAGATAAATAATCCACGCACTAGTTCAAAGAAGCAGATAAAGGCTGACATGGCTTTGCAATAGATTTCTTTTTGAAATGCTGCAGATGTGAAATTGCTGGATATATGTAAGGTCAGCATAGCCCAGCTGCGGGAAGGCACTGCAGGCATTCCTACGTGTGCTCACCATAACTAGGTTATAAACCTACTTGTAAAAAATAGTCACTTTAACTTCTATCAGTGGGTGAAAGATGATTTTCCATCTCCCCCACTTTAATTTTTCTATTGGCTATCAATTCGCCTCCACCTACCTTTTGTCCCCATTGAGTTAATGATTTGTCTGCTGTGGTAGCAAGCACATATAACATTAAAATAACTCCAAAATGGAAGCTGAAAAATTGGAATGCAAATTTACAAAATTAGCAGGAAAACTGGTAAGACAATTCCTGGCTAAAATGTCAAGAGTGTATGTAAGCGTGGTCACTTAAAGAGGGGAGGGAGCGCACGCTCCTGACCACCTGGCCGTTATTCGGACCACATTAGATGTTTCACTGGTGGGAAAGAAATGAGGGCAGAAATAGTGCAGGATAACTTGTCATTGACAGAATACCTTCTACATTATGTGCATCTTATGCAAATGAATATGTCACTGGAAGCAGGGTTTCAGTGTCAGAACAAGAGTGTAGGGAGAAATAGATGATAGGCTCCCTCCAGCACCATACCAGAGGGCTGATCGTGATGGAGGAGGTAACCAAAATTACAAATACTGTCCAATAAGGCTTGCTCAAACATAGAGTCATGAAAGGGGAACAGTCATATGGAAAGTTTTATTTAGTGATGGGATTTTGAGAATAGAGTAAATTGGATAATTTGAAGCCCATTGGTGAAAGAAGAGCAAGAAGAAAGTTTAGAAGTTGACTAATAGAGCAGACACAAAATTGGTAAAGGCATTGTTAGTGGACAAGGTGACCACTGAGAAGCACGTGATATTTGAAGACCTGTGCTTCACCGGCTCAGTTTGCAATAGAATAGTTCGGGATTATCATCACTGCACAATAGGTTCTGAAATTCAAGTCCAGTAAAGAATGTGTCCTGACACAGATCTGAACACGGTTTGGTTGCATGTTTTAAAGTGCCAGTTAGTGAAAAACATTGATGAAGTTTACTAGCGAAGAGCAATTTAAGCACTATTTTGTATGCAGTCTATTTCAATACAAAGTAACAGTTTGTAATGCACAGTATCCCAATTGCACTAACTGAAGCAAGGAAGAAGCTGGTGGACAGTCAATCTGCAAAACGTGTTTATACAGCTGAAAACTAACACAGTCAGTGCGAGTTCCTTGTGTAAATTAAAACTGCAATACAGATGCCTGCTGGTTTTGGACAGGGTTACATTAAGCATGTGTTCTTTGAGTCAGTGAGCAGCTGCTCACCAGTTCAGGTGCCAGATTCATGTACATCACACACAGGGAGGAACAGCTTAAATAAGGTCTGTTTTTTCATCTACTACATTTAACTTTGCATATGTTACTATCATTCCCATACAGCTTTGAAGCCTGTGCAGTTAAACAACAAATGTAGCTCAATTGTTATTTTATAGTTAACACTAATTTTTAAGTCAAATGACAGAATAGTAAAACTCTCGTTTGTGTCATTCATCTTTAACTTTTGTGACGTCGCTGTTAGGACTTTTTGAGTAAAATCTTAACTTTGCTTTGTACTTGAAACGAGAGTTAAGCAGCTTGTCTTATGAAGGCTCTTTAAGGAACAGACGTCCTAATGGGCATCAACACCAGCAACATAACAAAGTTGGAAAGCAATGTCTCACATTCGCCCTTCCTTTCTTTTCCTCTCAGCTTTAACGTTCAAGCTTAAAAAGAAGAATGAATGAATCGGATTATCTTTTGTGCTTCAGGACATGTTCATTAATCATATTAGACCTGAATTATTTATTTAAAAATAGAAATAGTCATTTATTTAATATTTAAATAACATTAAATAGACCCTTCGTGGCTCAAAGGGCCAGAAGTGCCTATTCCACACTGTATAGATAAAATAAAATAATTTAAAAAAACATTACTTGGTTATTTTGGCTTCATAGGGATACTGCCATAAAAATCCCACCAGTTCACTCCTTCATCTACAACGTGTTTCCCATGCATACTGGCGAGGTGATAGGAAGGAGGTGGGAGTGAAATGTAAGGCAACAGATTTCCAACTAGATTAGCCATGTGTTAAACAGTCCAGACACAGGGCCTTCGGCCCAACTGCATCATGCTCACCGAATCCTCACTGCTGGTCCCAACTGCCCATGTTTGGCTCATAATTCTCCAAGACTCACCCCTCCGTAAATGCCTCATAAATGTTGCAGTTGTACCTGTCTCGACCACTTCCTCTGGCAATTCATTCCAGATACTCACTACTCTCTGTGCAAGGAAGTTACCTCTCAGGTCCTTTTGAAATCTATGCACTCTTAGATTGTATCTGTGCCCTGTAGTTTGCACCCTAAACCTTGGGAAAAAACTCTGACTGCTCACCTTATCCACAAAAATCATGATTTTATGAAGCTTACATAATGCTTCTTATAAAGTTCGATTTCTCAAACTTCTGGAAATTGCACCCGTCCCTTCACCATCTCCCCCATCCTCGTTTCCATCTCTCACCTTTTCTCCTTATCTGCCCTTCACCTCTCTCCAGTTCTCCTTGCCCTTCCCTTCCTTCCATGGTCTTCTACCCTCTCTTACCAGATTCCTCTTTCTCCAGCTCCTTTACCTCTTTCACTAATCAACTTCCCAGCTCTTTACTTCACCCCTTCCCCTCTCTCCCAGTTTCACCTACCACCTACCATCTTGTACTTCTTCCTCCTCTCCCCCCACCTTCTTACTCTGAATTCTCATCTCTTTTTCCAGTCCTCTAGCCTGGAGAATTGACCAACTGACACCTTCTGCTTCCTATCATTGAGGTAATTCTGAATCCACCTCACTAGCTCCCCTTGACTCCCACGCAACTCATAAACCCTTCCTGATCAGCCTGTGGGATCTTGTCAGATGCCTTTAAGTCCATATAGACAATACCTACTGCCCCCTTTTCATCAGTTACCACTTCAAAAACCTGCAAACATTTTGTCGGACATGACTTCCCATGCACAAGACTATACTAGCTATTACTGATCAGGCTTCGACTGTCCAAGTGATGATAGACCCTGTCTTTCATTATTCCCTCCTAGTAAGTTCTGTACAACTGAAATCCGGCCCTTTGACCTGTAGTTCCCTGGCCTAAACTTGCTGCTACTCTTGAAAAATGGAACAAGAATTGCCACCCTCCAAATGGCTAGAACTTTGCCAGCAGCTTATAATGAAGCAAAGAGCATCCACAATTTCTTCCCTGGCCTCCCATAAGGTTTGGGAGTGCTCCTTTCAGGCGAGAGGCAATCCACATGCTCAGTTCACCTGCCTTACCTACTAGGCCGCAGGCAATGAAAGAAATGCCACTTAAAGCGGTGGTCCTATCTGCCCTTTCACTGTCAACTTGCCTGTCCTGATTGATAGTCTTGCTCTCTTTGATTGCTGCACATGCCCCTGGCTTCAAAGCACCAGAGGGAGGCGATGAGCAGATAAGGAGAGACAGTGAGAAAGGGAAACAGGAATGGGGAATGGTGAAGGAGTGGTGGGAGGCATTATCAGAAGTTTGAGAAAACGATGTTCATGCCGTCAGGTTGGAGGCTACTCAAATGGAATATAAGGTGTTGCTCTTCCAACCTGTATGTAGCCTCATCACAACAACAGAGGAGGCCATGGACTGACATATCGGAATGGGAATGGGAAGTGGAATTAAACTAGGAGATCCCGCTTTTTCTGGCAGACGGAGCGTAAGTGCTTGGTGAAGCAGTCTCCCAATCTACATTGGGTCTCACCGATATACAGAAGGCCACACCGGGAGCACCGGATACAGTAGATGACCCCAGTAGACTCACAGGTGAAGTGTCACCTCACCTAGAAATACTGTTTAGGGCCCTAAATGGTACTGAGGGAGGAAGTGTAGCATGTGCTCTGCTTGCAAACAAGTCCTCCTTCTTCAAAGAAAGGGGCTCCTTATATGGCGGGAGGAGAAGATGGCAGCGCGACACAGCTCACAGCGGCCACTCCAGTGGTGATGTCAGTTATCTGTCAAGTAGGGTGCCGTGCACAATCCTGATTTGATGGAGACAGACGTGAGAGCACGAAGGAACATCTGGTGAAACACCTGAAGTGCCTGCTTCGCTGCTGCTGCTACTGTGTGATCCAAAATCTCCAGGGGGAAAGACCCCGAGTCCTCGGCTTTGCTTGTTGCTCGGCGGCCAGGGCGGGATTGAAGCGCTCGGCAGAGGATGGTGCTCGGTGCTCAGTGTCGAAGGGCTGGTCGGAGGCTCGAAGTTTTTGGACGGACTCAGAGTCCGCTGCAGTCGGGTGCTTCCAATGGTGCGGCATTGGCAAGTTTGCGGTGCTGGAGGTTCATGGCAGGGAGGGTTTCTCCCTTCTACCATCTGCGTGAGATGATGGGGCTATCGGGACTTCGAGACTTTTTTTTACTATGCCCATGGTCTGCTCTTTATCAAATTATGGTATTGCTTTGCACTGTTGTAACTATATGTTATAATTATGTGGTTTTCTCAGTTTTAGTCGGTTTGTCTTGTGTTTCTTGTGATATCATTCTGGAGGAACACTGTATCATTTTTAATGTATGCATTTCTAAATGACAATAAATGAGGACTGAGTGTCCTCATAATCTAATCTAGTAATCTAATCTCTTCCTCCACCATCAACGCTGCCCTCCACCACGTCTCTTCTATTCACACCCATCTGCCCTCACCCCATCCTCCGCCCCCCCCCCCCACCAGGGACAGGGTTCCTCTTGTCATCACCTACCACCCCACCAGCCTCCGCGTCCAGCACATAAATTCTCCAAAACTTCCGCCATCCCCAATGGGATCCCCCCCACCAAGTGCATCTTCCCCTCCCCCTCACATTCTGCTTTCCCCAGGGTGGTTTTTCCTCCCCCCTCCTCACCCTCTGACTCCTCATCTTTTTTCTCCAGTCCTGCTGAAGGGTTTCGGCCAGAAGCGTCGACTGTACTCTTTTCCACAGATGCTGCCTGGCCTGCTGAGTTCCTCCAGCATTTTGTGTGTGTTGCTCTGGAATATAAACTGTTGCTTCTCCACCCTGAGAATGGCTTCATCTTGACTCAAGAGGAGGCGATAGGCTGACACGTTGGAAAGGGAATGGGAATGAGAATTAAAATGTTTGGCCACCAGGAAGTCCCACTTGTGGCAGATGGCAAGGAGATGCTCACTGAAGAAGAAAGCCTCGCAAAGATCATGCATGATCTTTCACTCAACTGTAAAATAAAACAAGCTTCATACCATTGTTTATGATTCAAACACACCAGCTGCTTTACAATTTTAATTCTTTGCTTCAGCAGAGTATTCAGTGATGTACTTTGGAGCTAATTGTGCGTTTACATTTTGCCAAGGGGCATGGAGTAAATTCAGGTCTCCTTGCACTTGTGACATAGTTTGTGAAGTTTTACAGAAAGTGAAAAAAAAGAAATGAAATTAGAAACCAGTCCTGAGGATATTGCTAAAAGCTGTATAAAATATGAAGCCAGAGGTGCTTCAGTACAACAATCATTTTCTGTCTCTTGTTACCATCTGAGTTTCTTGGCCACTCTACAGTCTGGCTTTGGCAGCGGACAATTAGATGGCACCTTGTGGAATTCTCTTTTGGAAAAAGGACAGGGGAGTGACTATTTCATTTAGACTCTATATAAGAATCGGATTGACTTAACATATGCTGCATTCTGTTCTACACTTTACATCTTGGTCATCTGTTCATGATAAATCTCAGTCCCTCAAACTTCAATATGTGTAAGCTTGAACCCCGCTCACTGTGAAAACGTTCTCAATCAGCCAGCTGGCAATACTGCACAGGACAAGCCAAGAGGCACTATACAAACGTAAGTTATTTCCATCCTCCGGAAAGGAACAGCGGTGCCATCAGAAATTGCCAGCCACTATTGACAATGCTTTTGTTTTAAATGTTGGAACATTTCCCACTCCGGCACATTCCTCTCTTGCCTCCTCCTTCCTATTCACTCCAAGGTGCATCAACAATTGCATCCAAAGCATCTTCCTTGAGGATTCTTTACCCCCAAGGCCATCACAGTTATTCTGTCTCACTCACGCTCCATTTCCAGTGATCAGAAATCCTCATTTTCAATAACACAAGAGTATTGACGGATGCCCCCGTTGCTCCAACTACAGTTAGTTCAGCACACACCAGGGACTGAACTTAGGACCTTCTCTGCTCCATTAGATTTAGCAATGTAGGTGAGCTCAATGTGTCACTGTTCATCTTTACTGGCGATGTTTACATTTCCGGACACTTACCAATTATGACAAATGATGATTTTTATTATTGCTAAGCAATTTTTTTATTTGAAGTGCTATGGGGCCATTGATTGTCCCTTCTAGATTTTAGCTTTCTCTACTATGTTTGTAGCAGATGGGATGGTGATATGCATCAGCAAACAGTAATTGGAACAGCTACCATCACCACAACATGCACAGCAAATAGATTATCTATAAATCTGTGCTGCTACTTTATTAAACTGGGTAACTGCCAGACTCTGTAATGTAAGAACAACTGATGTGATTTGTCCTAATCCTCTAAAAGTGACAAAATTTTACTTAACTTTATTTGACACGAATAACTAGGCCAGTTGAGCCAAGCTCTTTTTTCAACACCCTGTATTAGATTTCACTGACTTCCTCCCAGAAGGGCTGGGCCAGTACGCTATGCTGACCAGAGGGGCTGGGCCAGTACAGGAGTCAGCCAGGCTATGCTCCTGACAGAAGCTGCAGCTGTGCCCACCTCCTTCAGAGACTGGAACTCGTTTCCGGTACAGTGGAAAAGAAGCCAACTTGGCATGCTGGTTTTGGATTAGCATTCGGTCTTTAGAAAATGCCGACACCTCTTCATGCTTTCCAACTGATGTCTTGTACTTAGAAATCAGTGATCAAAGAGGGAAACGTCTGATATAAACATATTTTTGACAGGCACCAATTTGTTCTTGAATTATTGTGTTAAAAATATTGTATAATTTGGGCAGTATCTTACTGTATGTCTCATCGTTCCTCGCATACAATGAGATACTGTGAATCTCAACCACTCGATGCAACGTTTGTCATCTGTATGTTTTCACAAACAAGTGGTCCAGTAACTAGATAATCAGTGCCAGGGAGGAATTCTCTGCTGAGACATGCCAGGGAATCTTTAACAACCAGATAAACCAAGGAACAGGCAGATCAGACCTTGGATTAAAGACTCAAAGACATAAAGCAATGCAAATCATTCATTCTGGTGCTTAGCAAACTTATGTCAAAATCTGCTGCATCCAGCAAAGTTACAGCATATGGAAACATAAAATTCAATGCAATCGATAAAAAGGTCATATATGTTCCAAATTATTCATTGTAAGTTTGAAATTTCTTTCTAGATAGGAAGCTATACAGGTAAAACTTCTGAATTCACAAACATGAGCTGCAATAGACAAACATGTTTGAAAGTGACACACAGATTCAAGGAAACTGTATTTAAGTGACTTGTGTTAATGAGAAGTTGATAATATTATAACAGGAGACTATGTCCAATAGACTACATGGTCATTTTGAATCCCTAAAGATGGATCAAATTTACAAAGTATGAATTACCACAGATGGTTCACAAACTCATGTCCATTTAAGTTTATTTTATCAAGACTATTATTATTTTTCTTGCACTGTGCCAGTTTGCAAGCTGTAATGAGACATTCCTTTTACATCCTATTTTTAGTGCAATGACCCAGGGAGCTCATTCAGGATTTCCCACGTCACTTTCTTCCTCCGTGTCTGCTCTGTCTTAAAGAACATACCATCCAGCCTTCCATCCGAACAGCTTTCCTGCGTGTGCAAGTGGGTACTGAGAGTGTCGGCATGCTCTGCAACACCAAGGGCGCTGAAGTCCTATGGGTCAAAAATCTGAAAGGCTTGAGAAAATATCTCTGCCTTACCCCTGCTGATTTGTTCTCTTTTAAATGAGTGTCTCTTGTATATTTTTTTTTAAAAATGCAGTTAAAATAAAATCAAAAGAAAGAGCTTTCCTCTTTTCAAATGACTTATGCTTTTTCTCATCCAGAAGACAATTTTCTTTGATAGGAAAGAATTGCTACATGGTAAAACAAACCCATTCCTTTATCTTCCTAAAAAAGATGCTTGGCTTTCCTTTCAGACTATTTGGTGCAGGAGAAGAACAGAATTACTCCCCCTGATCTTTTCTAATTAATGGTGTGAATGTGAAAATTGTTTATCAAATGCATTTTTATGCAAGCAGTGTCAATGATCCTTTAAATTGGGTTTGAAACAAGTTGTGGACATGTGGACACTGAGTAAATGTGATGCTCAAAAAAAGCTGAGAAATTAAAGTGGGCTTGAAGTCAAATGGCAAAGTTAGCTTAGTTTCTCTTAGTTTACTTCCTTTGGATTGAACGTAGTTAACTACCAGTCTACAAGGACAGTACAGAGGACAAGCATGTGTAATGTCCAACACGTATGAAATTGTAACCTTAGCCGAGGAATGAAAGTTAATCCTGGGCATTTGCCTCACTCTAAACCGAGTGTTTGCAAAGTGTAAACTGCAGAATGGTAAATGGCCACTGAGTCTTGTTTATTGAAAAAGCGTGCAATTGCAGTGCAAAAAACTTTGCTTTAAATCACTTTTGTGACTAGCAGGGATAATGTAATGTCTGTCTTTGTTCTTTTCATTCAGTAGTTATGCCCCGTCCCCTATCATCTTCAATTTATTTTTCAGTGTGTCTCTGTACAACTGCTTCAAAATACAAATACTTCACATTCGCTAAAAGTCTTTCTGACGCTTGCCTGCTAATGAGAGTTTGTTTTTATCTATGAAGATAAGACAAGAGGTGGCCCGAGGCTTTAACTAATTTGTTGGCGGTTTGTGAATTTCCCTCTTGTTCAGATGTGGCCTCCAAAGCACATTTTGCCCCACAGTCTGATTCAGATAAACTAGTTGCATCAGATCTTACTGAATACTGCAGATCAGACTAGAGTTATAGAGAACTTAAAAAGAGCAAACTGTTTCATGAGAAGTTACACGTACCAGAATTTAAGATTATTATAATTTTTACAAGAGAAACATCAGAGAATTCAAAAAGTTTAAAATGGATAGGGTCATGGTGTTCAAAAGGATTTACCTTGTGTTTTTCAATTAAAACAAAGAAAGTGAAAACTTCACTCTTACTAATATAGTTTTCCACCTTGGCCATCCTTTTAATTGAATAATGGTCAGATTCATTCACAACATGCGATCGTAGTTATCAATCCAACGGCTTTTACTGAGACGAGCTAGTGATTGCCATGAGGTTTTAATGAATGCGAACTAACTTTGTAAATATAGTACTGCCAAAGCATTAGTCTAATTCAGTGATCGGGCCAGCGGTATGATCGTAGACTGTACAGCAGACAAGGAATACAAATCTCTTGTGCAAACTGGGTCCTGAGCTCTAATTAGTAGCCAGAGTGCACCTATTAATCTTAATTGAGCAGTTTGAAATGCTCCATTATCTTTTAACTGTATAAACTTCCCAAGTGACTTTCTTGTCACAAAATAGCACAGTGTTGAAACCTGCTTATTTATGTACCTTCAGATATACTAATTCACCACAAAATAAATTGATGGAAGATTTTCAGCTATCCCAAAGCTCATTCATCAGGAAAAAAGTTAACAGAAGGTAGTGGATAATGTGCGTAATGAGTCCTGGAGACCAGGAAGCCCCCTGTTAAGAACTCCACACTGAATTCTTGATCTCATTTGCAGCAGCCACAAGGCTCTACAATTGTCTTCAATGTCTTTGAGGTAGAGAGCAGAAACATTCAGCCCACGGATTTCCCCTGTTCACTGGAAACAGAGGAAAAAGAAGGGGAAGTTATCACATCTAACATTCATAAAAACGTTGCATCACAAGAAAGCATTTGGGAAAAATTAGCATTCCCTGGATTATGGAAAGTCACTGGCAACTCACATCCAATTTCCAATATGTGCTCTGTGTCAGGAAATCCAAAGATAAAACCTTACAACATACATTTCAAAATCATTCTTATAGAGCAATGGATTTGTCTGAATGTGTTTTGTCAAATTTGTTAGACAGAGGGATTCAATTTTTTTCTTGGAATGCTAATTCGATTTACTTGCCGATTGGTTACTGGAATAATGATCGTTCAGGTTAAGTTTAGCTTGAAGTCTAAGGGCGACAGGCTCTCTGGTCTGTTGTGAGAAGAATCCTTGTCAATCTCTTTGAGATACCCTGAGGCAGCTAGTATAGGAAGGAAGAATTAGGTCATACTGCTACACTTGAGACTGAAGTGCATTTGGGGTCACTTTCTCTTTGACTGTCCCAAGACCGGAATGCCTGTGTCAGGAGAGCACACTGCAGTACTCACTTGTCCGTTACCCAATCTACCTAATTTCTTGCCGATCAAAATTAGCACTCTCCTCAATTCCTGAAATTCCAATGTGGGTGCATGTAACAGACTGTCAGATCATTATCCTGAAGTGGTTGTAGCTGGCCCTGGTGCACTCATTGCTGAGAGTGAAATATTGACAGTGACTGTTTCAATTGCAAAATCTCTCGCCCTGTTGTGTGCAAGAAGCTTTATTTCCATATTTCCTTATCACATGGAGGGAGGCAATCTGTCAAGTCGATGCCAATCTCAAAGCAATCCTGTCAATTTCTATCCCCCCTTGATTTCATTGTAATCTTTTTTCTCTCATAGTTCCATAAATTCAGTCTGACTTTCGGGGCAACCATTGTAATTTACAGTAGTCCAGTAATCTACCGACTCTTTGATCCCCAGAATATGGGAGGAAAGAAAAACCTGAAGGATATTCGAATAGTCACAGGAAGAACCTGTGAATTCCACACGGATGGCAGCTCCACTAGATGTAGCAGTATGCGACCAGATTCAGACGCAGATTTATTTATTGAATCTACCTTGAAACACATGTGTCATTTACATTAACAACTGGCACACCTAAGGATACTCCGGAGGCAGCCTGCAAATGTCACCCACACGTTCTGTCGCCAACATAGCCCTCCCACAATGCCCAGGAATGAGAAAGTCCACTTGGCCTTCACGCACACATTTGTGTACATCACAAGCATTTCTGAGTGACTGCCAGCATCGCATTGTTTCTCAGTAATATTGTGCTAAACAAGTCATTTTTCAACGTCTGTCTTCCATACGTAGCACTTCCAATCCAGTTTTTAATAAAAGATTAATTTTCTTCCTTTTAATAAAGAATACTAACTGGTGTAGCATTAAATGTCTTTTGACTGAGCAATTGTTAAAGTACTGAATTCAATAAATGAAATAACACTAAACTGCTTGATCTGTCTACTTTATTACCATTATTTTAAATGTGGGCAACAAAGTAACACTAATAGGTAACAAATGCTCTAATTCTCAAATAATACTGAACTTCTCAAATAATACTGCTTGGATTGGGGAGCATGCCTTATGAGAATAGGCTGAGTGTACTTGGCCTTTTTTCCTTGGAGTGTCGGAGGATGAGAGGTGACCTGATAGAGGTGTAACCAGATAACGAGAAGCACTGATTGTGTGGATAGTCAGAGGCTTTTCCCCAGGGCTGAAATGGCTAGCACAAGAGGGCATAGTTTTAGGGTGCTCAGAAGTAGGTACAGAGGAGATGTCAGGGGTAAGTTTTTTTTTAACGCAGAGAATAGTGAGTGCGTGGAATGGGCTGCTGGCGGAAATGATAGGGTCTTTTAAGAGACTCCTGAATGGCTACATGGAGCTTAGAAAAATAGAGGGCTGTGGGTAAAGCCTAGGTAGTTCTAAGGTAGGGTCCGCACAGCTTTGTGGGCCGAAGGGCCTGTATTGTGTTGTATTTTTTCCATGTTTCTATGTTTTCTTCATCGATTATTCCTAATTACTTTGGAGGAATTGAGGTGAAATGTTCTAAAACTCATTCCGTCTAAAACTATGATATTATGTTATTGAATCAGGACACATTTTGTCTTATTGATGGTGTTTTCCAAATTTTGATTATGAATTGATAGTAACTCCCACTTTGAGCTAACAATATACTCCCACTAAAGCATTTACAACCGTTGTTTTTCAACGTGCTGACGAATGTTCTGGAAGTATCTTCAAAATGATTAAACAGGATTTAATGGCAATAGAAAACAGCCTCTCAAGTGTTTAATTATCTCTACAGGGTTGGAAATTTTCTTGCTAAAGTAAACCACATGTAGGTCATGCCTTCTGTTGTCATCACTGTTTGAGATTTCAACTTTGAAATGGCTGTCAATCGACAACTAGGCTCCCGAAACAACAGTTTTCGTATCTTGAAGCACGGAGGCAGACACTGTCACAATGAGTTCGGAACACACCTGATTATTTCACTCCTTAACAAGCCTGGTATGGATCTTTCATTATTGAAGAGGAGTTTGTGATGTTGGGGAGATTTTAAAATGTGGATATTTAGCAGATAGGCCAGTGGTAGACTCCAAGGACTGACTCAAACTCAAATTCTTTGAAGGTTATATCATGTTAATATGTAGTCAAGGAACAGCTCAAACAGATGTCCTATGCAACACGCTAGATCAGGAGAGGTACAATAACTGCCAACAGCTCGGATATAGGTAAATGACACCGTTCAGACTACCAATCTCAAGGCTGGAAAATCTGAATAAAAAGCCCCAGACCAAATCCAATACTGGGGAGTACTCTTTTAAACTTTGTTTTACTGATAGGTTGGGGAAAGGCTCTCAATATCCCGGTTGGCTTATCCCAATTTACACACTCACGAGGACCCAATCTGATTTGTCCTGTCAGAGAAAAAGACTGTAGAGTTAAAACCACAACTGGCAGGCCTATACAAGAAACTATTTGGTGAGTCCTTTTGTAGTTTAAACATGTTCCCTTCTCATTCTAGTTTGGTACCAGACTTAAAATGTGGGTTGGTGTGATTGCTCTTTTGAGTTGAAGTAGACACTATTCCATGAGAAAATCGCCATCAGACCTTTCATTATGTATAAGCCACAAGATAGCAGTGCAACTGGAATACTCCCCCTCTGCATGGACTTACGCAAATCTGACCATGCTCAAGACGTTCCACACCATAGCCCATTTTATCAAGATTGAAGATTCAAGCTTGTTTAATGTGACTTACAGAAGCCAAGTGTAAAGAGAATGAAATCACTATTACTCCAGGTCCAATGCAGCACAAAAAAATCTTCACAAATGGTAAAGAACACAATAATGATAATTTTGAAAACACAATAAGTATAAATACCTAAGATAGCTTGATGTATCGATTAATCTATGTCCATAAGGTGACGCTAGGCTATACATAAGGGGGCTGACAGGATAGTAGTCGAGTTAGTGGGTGGAGGTGTTGATCAGCTTTATTGCTTGGCGAAGGTAACTGTTTTTGGGTAGGTAGCTTACATAATGCACATCATGTTAGGTTACCCGAGTCATACACATTCATATCTTGGAAAGGCATTGCCGATCCTATGGCATCACTGTCACAATCCGGGAACTACCGAGGACTACATCCAGTCAAAGCATCTTCACTAAATGCATTCGGTGGTTCAAGAAGGTGGCTCGCAACTCCCTACTGGGGCAGGGAAGGGCACAAAAATTCAGACTTTGTTAGCAACCTCTAAGTTCTGTAAGTGAATAGAATGCAGACTAGCAGTCATATTTTATGCAGCAACCAAAACTATCTTTCCTCCAAGAGGACCACAACCTTGAGTGATTTAGAGGATTGCATGCCTCAATGATCTGGAAAGCTCTGTTGGCTGGAGACAGGGCTTTATGCTTTGGCTCTTGGTACGGTCATCCATGCTGACCAGGTCAAAGAACAGACAACAGACAACAGTGGTCCACTGGTCCTCCAAGTCTTGGGGTTCAACTCAGGGCTAACAACCCTGTCTGGTCAAATAGAATTGTTATGGAAACAGCAGTGAAGAATCCTTCTACATCTGAGGTTGACGGTATTCCTGAATCTCCACCTGGGACTTGCATAACTGATATTAGCGAAAACCGAGGAAGCTACTGACATGATGAAGGAAGCTCTGAACACTGCCAGAGATGGAGGACCTTCATTGCTGCCCTAAACACCAGCGGCGTCTCGGGCAGGAAGTAAGTGAAATGATCTTTGGCGGTAACACGTTATTTAAACAGATTCCATTGTACCATAAATATGAATTTGAAATCTTCTGCAGATATTGTTCTCAAAATTATTACAAATGAAGACTGAAATGATTGATGTACTGCACATCCATTTGATGTTTTCTCAATTTTTATAATATTTATTATAAACTATCTATTTGATCAGGGCAATGAGCCTCGATCTGAAAGCTTTGCACAAGGATGTTTAATGTCTGAAATGGAAATTAGCTATTGTCTTTGCTTTAAGCTTCAAATACATCAGCCAGTGTTTTATACCTTCCTTTTCCTCCCTATGAAATGCACCAAGCCATCAGCTCTCGATAACCTTTACATGAGTGACTCATGCAACCTTCATACCACTTTTCTTCATTCATTCTTAATGCCTTAAGAATCAAAAATCTCAATTCTTCAAGAACTAGGGAGCACAGATTTATGGTGAGAAGCAAAATAGTTAATAAGACATATGAGAGGCAGGTTTTCCCACATAGAGGGTGGTGGTTAAATTGAACGAACTGCCAGAGGAAGTGTTCAAACTGATACAGTTACAACCTTCACAAGACATTTGGGCAGGAACTGGATAGGAAAGGAGTGCAGGGATATAAGCAAGTGGGATTGGTGTGAATAGGCATTGTGCTCAGAATGGATGAGAAGGGCCAAAGGACCAGCTTCTGTGCTGTACAGCTTTGTGACTGTGTGACTTTTCCCTGACTCGTTCTTTCGAAGAGATGGAAACTGTGGCTGTCCTCAGGTACCCCAACAATCTACACTCAGTTGTCACTTTATTATGTCCGTCTGTTTGTCAATGCAAATATCTAATCAGCCAATCATCTGGCAGCAACTCAATGCATAAAAGCACGCAGACATGGTTAAGAGGTTCAGTTGTAGCTCAGACCAAACATCAGAATGGGGAAGAAATGTGATCTAAGTGACTTTGACTGTGGAATGGTTTGGTGCCAGATGGGGTCGTTCGAGTTTCTCAGAAACTGCTGATCCCCTGGGATTTGCAGCCACAACTGACTCCAGAGTTTATAGAAAGTCGTGCAAAAAAAAACAAAAGATACCCAGTGAGCAACAGTTCTGTGGCTGAAACACCTTGTTAATGAGAGAGGTCAGAGGTGAATGGCCAAACTGGCTCAAGTTGACAGGAAGGCAACAGTAACTCAACTAACCGCACATTACAACAATGGTGTGCAGAAGAACATGTCTGAACGCACACCACATCAAACCTTGAAGTGAATGGGCTACAGCAGCAAAAGACAATGCACATACATTCAATGTGGCCATTAAGTGTACGTAAGTTTGAACTCTGAATTGATCATGCTTAATTTCACTTTCTGGTTTCTTTGCCTTCCCCTGCTGGCTTTACAACTTTAATGCATCCTTATATCAGGGACCTTAGTATGAAACATCGGTGTCTCTGTAAAACAAGGTTGATGTGCCCGAGGAAAGATTCCTTAGTATGAAATATCGGTTTCTCTATAAAACAAGGTTAATGTGTCCGATGGAAGATTCCTTAGTATGAAACATCGGTGACTCTATAAACAAGGTTGATGTGCCCGATGGAAGATTCCTTGGATTCCTTGGCACTCAAAGGTAACTATGCCAAATACAGTGAATTAATAATCAATTCCAACGAAACAAATTTAGAGATGACATCCAAAATAATAAATTAGATCATCCACTTCTTTCTTTTTAAATAAAAAGAATTCCTGTGGCTATGGTCAAAGTCTCTTTCAATAATAATGTAGTCATTGGGTGAAATCAATTGTATAACTTTTGCTTTTACTTCATGTAGTCTCTGTGCTTCTTATGCTGCAGAGATTCAACAAAGACACAATGATTGCCTGTTAATGCTCCTGATTAACACAAGTTGTGTACACAAGTGATTGCATTTATCATTCAACATGACAGCTTTGTTAGTTGTGTCTGCTGCTCAGACTCAAACAAAACATTTTTCATTACATATTGGACACCTTAACTTGAGAACATCCCAGTCAAACTTTTGATTCCTCACCTTCTTTACCAGTACTTTATCATTTCTTGACACCTTTCTGTAAAGATTTATGCTTTAACTCCCTTGATCTAATTAGAAAGTGACATTCATTTCCGAATGTGACTTTGTGACATGTTCACCACTAAATCTACTTCATACGCCCAGAACAAGTATTTTAGTGGTTTCAGATGTAGATGTTGTGTAGTGTCATGACTACTCAATGAGCATTAAGCTTTACTCTCCATAAATCACAAGTAGCTACAGGCTGACGAACCTTACATCAGTGGTAGGGAAATTACTGGAGAATAGAATTTATGTACATTTTGAAACACAGGGGATGATCAGAGATCACAACATGGTTTTGTCTGGAGGAAATTCGCCTCACTAATTTGATTCAGCCTTTGGAGGATGTAACAAAGAACTGGTGAAGGTAGGGAAGATTCATTAGAATTGGAGGATTTTGCCTGTGGGGAGAACTTGGATACGTTAGTTAGACTGGAGCCCAGCATGAAGGAGGCTCAGGGGTGACCAAATGGACATATTTAAAAGGACAGGAGGCATGGATGGTCACAATCTTTTTCACATGGTTGGGGCATCATCAAAAACATGTGGACATGGGTTTAAAGCGAGAGGAAGAATTTTTAGATGTGATTTGAGGGGAAGCTTTAGATGTTTCACAGAAAGTGGTTGATGTGCAGACGTTGCAGCCAGAGGAAGTGGGCTGGAGGGCATCAGTTACAATCATTGGGTTTAAGCTTCGTTTAGTCAGGCATTTCGAATAGGCAGGGTGTAGAGGAAAAAGGATCGAAAGCAGACAAATGGGATTAGTGCAGCTGGCCAAGGTCAGTATGATTATGGTGGCCAGAAAGCCTGTTTCGATGTGGGATAATTCTATAATTCAGACTCTATAACCAGTCTCCAGTCATGTCTCTACGTAATCTATCTCTCACATCTCCTGAACAATTTAACCCTCATTACAATGAGCAGATCAGGAGTCACTTTTGCAATTACATATCAGAACATTATCTTCAAAGTCATTTCTAGGTGTTTTAAGTCTGAAGACTATATTCCTATGAAGTGCTGGTAGTACTGGTGTTACCATGGGGGGATACTCTGTACCATGGTTAGTAATGGGGACAAAGGTAGATTTTAATGTTAACCCCCTGAAATGCAATCAAACCCCTGCTTTTCAACATTTTAGAATTGAAAATGATGTTTTTCCAGATTCGAACCCCACCCAGATGTATGTTCTGGAAATGTGACTGGGAACAATGGTGTGCATGTTTCCCTTGAACTCGAACTTGACTTCCACGTCAGGGAGGTATCATTTTCCAAGATATGTATGTTGGACTGTGTTATCCCTTGAAAAAGCATTTTTATCAATCTCACTCAGCCATATCCTCTCAACATTGAACTGTGGTCCATGTTAGATATGTCCTTTGCTTTAATTCTTTGTCTTTACCCAGAGCCCACAAACACCACATATATCACTGCTGGCCACTCAAGCTCAGGCTGAAATTCCAACTGGGATTCCCCATGACCATCTGACATTACCATTCCATGTAATACTCAGAAGAGGCCAAAACCGCAACCAGTGCAACCCAGCACCTCACCTCAGCATCACATCACCAGCCCTTGACTATGAATCAGGGCCCACCTTTTCAATCCTCGGTTGTTGCTCAAGTGGTGTTCATCTTGCCAGCTGAACCCTTTCCTGTGACCTCTGCGCCTTTCATGATTCTACTTCTCACTGCCTGAACCTCCCTTTGAAAATCCCCACAGCCCAACACCAGCACAGGCTCCAAATCTTCTCCTGCATTTACCTGTCCCCTTCCTCCCATTAGAAAATGCACCTGAGCTCAATTGGTCTGTCCTGACCCCCAACTCAGCTCTAACTCAAAGCTGATGCACTTTTAGTACCTAAATTATGCAGCTGAAGTTTGAAACAAAGGACCCATGGCCAGAATGGCGTTGTAACCCACTGCAGTAACCCTCTAAAGCACCTATTTCTAGGCCAAAGAATCTCCTTTATCAACGACCTCAAACTCTGGCTGTGCTTGTGGTTCTTTCAATTTAGTATAAACAGCCAGATTTTTCTTGCAGTCAATAGTGGCTTTATAATTGATAAATCTAGCCTTCTGCAAGCTGATTTTATCCTCAAGCCACTATTGTAACCTGACTTCTTTCTCATTTCAATTCACACAATATCTACAAAAAAAAAGTCTTGACCTTTTAAAGGTCATCTGCAGTTTCCTGTGGTAGTTTATTTTCTCTAATAACATAACTTACACTCATGAACTAAAATACATTCAATGTACTGATAGAGCAACCAAAAAAAAATATGTGAGGCCGTTTTTTCAAATCAAAAGGGAAAAAAAAATGAAAACATTTTGGGTTAGGGTGACTAAGATTAAGAAAAGGTTGTCGTATCTTGAGCTTTGTCCAGTTAAAAGAGTTATACAAGAGTATATTTCATAAATCCTTATAAAGGAAATAATCCTTATTAGATATTGAATTGACCTTCAGCTTTCATGGTGAGGCAGTTTTAACTTCAGCACTAATGGGGTAAAATCATTCTGTAGATCATAACTGATTGAGATGAAACTCCAATATGTTAATTTTAATCTATTTACTTTAACAGCAGATTGTGGGATTTATATGAACCCAAGTATTTTTTTTGTTAATACTTTGCAGATGATTTCAACCCATTCTGTGTATATTTTAAGTTCCTGAACCCTGGTCTTTATTAAGCAATCCATTATCATTCAGCAACTGAACATTAGGGTGAAATCTTTAATGAGCGATCTCCTCAAGATGGAAAGTTCCCATCTCTAGAGCTTACTGTTTTCTGCCACGTGCTATGTTCTGCCTTTGGGCTCAAACAGTTCAGCTTGTAAAAGACATCATTTTCACGAGCACCTCGACAGGACAATAATTTCAATAACAAAGAGAAGCAAAAATGGGAATCTAATGAAAATATTACAAAAGCTAATAACCCATGCAACTGAAGATCTGCATTATGTTTCTGTATATTTTCTACCATTTGTGAGTTACAGAAAAGCAAATATTGTCATAAAATTAAGTAGACTGCTTCAAAGCTATCTCGCCTGAAATGAGTGAGTAGCAAGAAATGTAATGGGTTAATGCTCTCCAAATGTTAAGATTCTATTCACTAAATTGTTAAGCCATCAGTGCTGTGTCTTTTATCTGGGTTTCTGGCAGAGCGTGTTATGGTTTGGGAAGAAAAATGATTAGCCTTAAATGGCGACGAGGCACTTATGTAGCATAAGCGACCTGCACTCACGCAACATCAGAGCAGTTGCCTCTGGGTGAAAGGTAAATGGGTGAAAATAAACCACCGGCCAACAGTTCACATGTGTGGCGTAAAGAATGATACAAGGAAAGCAGCTGTGTGTGTCCTTGCAATAAAAACAATGGGACCGCAGGCAGGGTGGAGTGTGTTCTACTGGATGGTGGTCGATAAATTCAGTATTTAGGCACACTGCATATTGATGTCAGTTGTGCAAATAATTTCCACTTGTTCACAGAAAAATAAGTGTGCATTTATATATAATGTACACTTATATATGTATATATTGTATATACTGTATAGAGGAACTTTCCTCAGAGGTTTTCCGGTCATCCAACGTGTCAGCAAGTTGTAGAGTGTTGGATACCACTGGAGATGGGAATTACACTGACCATCCACCAGCCTTACTCTGACTGACCGGGAGAATTTCTCTCACAAATATTACTCCGTGTTAAAGTGGGATGGAAGCAGGAGTTGGGTCAGGTTTCATAAACAGGAGCAGCCGGCGTGTGGGCTGCAGGGGGGCAACTTCACTTCCACCTCTTGGGTTTGACAATGCCCAGCACAAGACACCACGGCACTGGAAGCTTACGGCCTCAACTGCACTTTGAGAATTCAAAGTACGTTTAGTATCAAAGTATGTATGAAGTGTACAATCCTGAGGTTCATCTTCCCACAGACAGCCACAGAACAAAGAAAACCCTGGAACCTGTTCAAAGAAAAGCATCAAGTAACCACCTGCACCCCCCCAGCACATATTTGGGGTTCCTCTTAAATACCAATGGAACATTAATATGTTTGCCTGAGTTTTCTAAACATTTCATGCCATAAAGTCAGAGAGAGAGAGAGATACAGTACAGGAACAGGCCCTTCAGCCCACTGAGTGGGTGCATACAATCAAACACCCACACACACTAATCCCATTTTATTTCCCTCGCTTTCTCATCCACCCCTCCTTCACACATTCCCCCTCCCATTTTACCACTCACCCAGACATCGGGTCAATTTATGATAGCCAGTTACCCTACTGAGCAATGCATCTTCGCACAGGAGTACCCAAGGTAGCCACAGGGAGAATGTGCCAACATCACCGACAAAACCCAAAGTCAGGATCGAACCAGGGTCTCTGGCACTGTGAGGCAGCAGCTCGACTAACTGTGCCACAGTGCTGCTACTTTAACCACAGGGGATTACTCTGTGGGGACCAATAAGCCCCTGCATTCAGGGATCTTCCTGCACCCACATTGAACTGCCCTGACAGATATCACTCTGCGTCGTCTGGGGCAGCACAGTAGCACAGTTCGTTGTGTGCTGTGTCGTACTGATGTGGCTGATCAGGATCTTTCTATAACCATGATTGTTCTTGGAAAATATTTCTACACAGGTGGTTTGCCATTGCCTTCTTCTGGGCAGTGTCTTTGCAAGACAGGTGACGCCAGCCACTATCAATACTCTTCAGAGAATGTTTACCTGGCATCTATGGTTGAATAACCAGGACTTGTGATATACACCAGCCGCTCGTACGACCATCCACCACCTGCTTCACTTGACCCTGACCGGGGGGTGGGGGGGCTAAGCAGGTGCTACACCTTGCCTGAGGGTGAGCTGCAGGCTGACGGAGGGAAGGAGCGCCTCACACCTCCTTTGTTAGAGATGTACCTCCAACACGTCACCCAAGTAGCATCGTAGAGAGTGTGAAGCTATTATAGTGACAGCAACCCAGGTTCAATGTCGCCGCCATCTCTAAGGAGTTTGTACATTCTCCCTTTGACCACGTGGGTTTCCCCCTAGGTGCTCTGATTTCCTCCCACCTTCCAAAGATGTACGGGTCAGTAGGTTAACTGGCACATGGTGGCACGGGGTTGTTGGTCTCTAAGTAATTAAAAAGAACTCCAGTTCAAAACCTTCAGGAGGAATACATACAATGCTGCCACTGCTGTAAATACTAAGGTTTCAATGTGGTAGCTGGCATGTGAAAGGACACCAGCAGTAACAGCCTCACTAGTGTGTCAGTCAGCAATGTTAACCAGTGCGTGGGCTGCTGGGCCTTGTGGATTACATTCCTGACGTCGATCAAAGCTTGGGGACTTCCTATGCTGACAAAAAACTCTTCCAGCGGGTAACACTACCCAAACAGACAAGGACGTGAAGGTTGTCATGGGTTACAGTGAGACATTAATAGGATGCAGAGCTGGGCCGAGCTCATTCTGGAAAAATGTGAAATGATTCACTTCGGAAGGGTGAAATTGAAGGCAGAGTACAGGGTTAATGGCAAGATTCTTAACAGAGTGGAAGAACAGAGAGACCTTGGGGCTCTTGTCCATAGATACCTCAATTTTGAAGCTCAAGTTGACAGGATGTTTAAGAAGTTGTATGATGTGTTGGCCTTCATTTATCAGGAGATAGAGCTCAACAGCCGTGAGGTAATGCTGCAGCTCTATAAAACTCTGGTTAGACTACAGTTAGAATACTGTAATACCGTGTTCAGTTCTGGCCACCTCACTATACAATAAGATGTGAATTATCGGGATTATCCTGGATTGGAAAGCATGTCTTCTGAAGATAGGTCGATTGACCCAGACATTTTTCCTTTGGAGTGAAGGAGGATGAGAGGTGACTTTATAGAGGTGTACAAGATGACGAGAGGCATAAATCGATTGGACAGCCAGAGATTTTGGAAGGAAAGTATAGGGAGATGCCAGAGCCAAGTATCTTTTGCACAGAGAGATATAGGTGTGTGGAATGCCCTATCAGGGGTAGTGGTAGAGGCAGATACATTAGGGACATTTGAAAGACTCTTAAATAGGTACATGGATGAAAGTAAAATAGAGGGCTATGTGGGAGGGAAGGGTTAGATTGATCTACAGTAGGTTAAAGAGTTGGCACAACATTGTGAGCCAAAGGAACAGTCCCATGCTGTACTGTTCTGTGTTTCATGTTCTATTCTTCCACCTGGAAACAGTTCTGAGTGCAGATTGGCAGCTGTACTCATTTCCAACAGAGCAGCAGTCAGTGGTCGATCACTGAAGAGCTTTAGGGCTTGAATGAGTGGTAAAACAAGGTATTATCTATAACAAGAATTCCCATAATTTGTAGGAGCCTTCATAAAAAGGAAAACAATTTTCCCTGTTCTGATTCAGCATCACACAAATCAACAATTAGTCCTGTGAGCCAGCACACCTACGCTCATGGCTACAAATTAGGGCTTCAGCTTCTGTTTCCGAAGTGACAGACGACATCCTCATGAATAATACCAGCCTCTCAAAGTATCCCCATGCCTACTGCTCATTCCGTGTTGCAAATGTCAAGTCAATAAAAGAGCTGCAAAGTGGAAAAGCTGCAGATAATCCTCAGCAACGAAGCAGAGTGAACTACATGATTCCTTACAGCCATGGGTTATCCAGGATCAGAAAGTTCGTGTAAACATTTCAAACCAGACCTCAAGCGGTAAGCTGCTAAACAGAGCACTGTCTTTCTGCCCTTAAAGCAGAAAGCTTGAAGCTAAGCAGCAGAAATCAGGTTAAAAACGTGCTTTATACATCCCCTTGCATTTTCAGGACATAGAAAATCAATCACAAATGATCAACTATTTCTGAAGTCCAGTCCACTGGGAAAATACCTCAGAAATGGGTTATCACTTTTTTTCTCTGATAACGTTTGCAGGAAGACGGCTGGTCAGAACTCTCTGCTGTGGCATTTTGATGTCCAGCCATAGGATGCCACCTCTGACTCTCCACCTCCATCGAGGCTAGCAGAGCCACTGCCACACTGTGCCAGAGTCCTGGGAACAACCCTGACATCAGGTGCTGAGGTGGAGGGGTTAGCATGTTCCCATTGTCACCGTGTGGGTTTTAATTGATTCTTCCAGTTTCCTCACACGTGTTGGGTGGTAGATTAATGAGCCACTGTAGATTGTTCCAATGGGGGTAGAATGTAGGGGCTGGAAGTGTACGGGTAGGACTGGTGTAAAATTGAGTGGGTAAGAGCTTACTTCTATGCTCTATGATGCTAGAGCTCTGTGACAACGATGTACTAACAGCTATTAACTAACCTAAGATTTGCTGGTAAATCCAACAAATCCAGCAACTACCGGGGCATGAAATTCAGTTTCACTGAAGTTGTGAACATGTTGCCAGTGCTTCCACAAAAAGGCAAATTTCAGACAAATGCAAGAAATGAAGAAACATCCTCATCACGTTATCGTCAGCCTGAGGACTCACTTCTTTCCATTGGCGGGGAAGGATGTTTGCCAAGCCACTTAAGGCAACACAATCCTGCATGTTCTCTGTAGGCACGAGGATGGGTTTACTCACAGCATTAACCATACTACCTCACCCCTGTGACGAGCAGGAAGTGATTGGGAAGACATCAGAGAGAGAAATGGTCATACAGATCATGTGAACTCCACCGCCGCCCCCCCCCCACCACCATCATGGAGAACCCAAGTTAGGCTCATAAAACTTACCTGTGCAGTGGAAATTCATTCTCCAGCACTCCCTGGTAAGAGTGCTTTTCCACACTCTCCAGACGGCCAGTCCTCCCTGTGGCTGATGATCTTTTCCTCCGCCAGTCTGAACTGCCACCGCTCTCTGCACTGAGCACCCCGCCATTCCCTATCCTGATGGCCACTTTCACTCCCACCACCCACTCTCCATGAACTTCTCGGATCTCCATGATATCTGTGAATCCCTAAGCTCTCCCAGCCTCCCAGAGATTTACCCGTCTGGGTTGACTGTTCTCTGCTTGCTCTCGGGTATCTGTGCAGCAATTTTTGCATTTGATCGGGATACCGCTCAAGCCACCGTGAGCACTTGTTGTCTGCCATTGTCCAGTGTGATCAGGCAGGGATTGTGGGAGCCCCAGCTCCTCCCACATGCTGCTCCAGTTCTCTCAAAAACACGGGCCCAATGACATGATCAAGACCGCTTCCATGGTCACTGGACTCATGATAGTCACAGGATCCATCTCTATCAGCAACCCCACTGTTTCCTTCACCCATAAACTGCTTCGTCCCTTCTGTGTTGATGCCTAATACCATATTAACCCACCTCAGAAGAAGGCAATGGAATTTTATTAAATACAGTTACTGGCCTTTGATGGACTGGTAACCTTGGCTGACAACAAGTTAACCCTAAGTCCACCCTCCTTATCATTCTCCTCAAATATCTAACAGACCGAATTAAAGATTTGCATTTGTGTCTACTCATCTTCAAACT